>NC_057805.1:183638605-183639273 GCF_018294505.1 Triticum aestivum | reverse complement strand
AGCCACGTCGGCGGCCGGCGCCGGAGCAACTCCGACGAGCCAAACGCGGCGGCGCGGCTCGGGAGGGGCGCGGGTTTCGCGCACAAGGGGTCTGCGGGGTCGTGGCTGGGCGCGTTCGACGCGGCTCGGCGCCGCGCGTCCAACGGTGGTGGCCGGAGTGGCTGGAACGGGCGGGGGCGAGCGCTACGAGCTCGCCGGCGGCGAGGTGCTTCGGGCTGGGGCGGGTGTGGCGTTAGAGCGCGCGAGCGGCCGAACTAACTAGCTAGGCGAGTGCGGCACGATGCGGTCGAGCTAACGGGCCTACGCCCATGACCAAATGGTCACCGGAGACCCGCCGGCGGCGAGCTCCGCGGCGCGGCGTTCGGGCGCGCGTGGGGAAGAAGCTAGGGGGCGCGCGAGAGAGAAAGGACAGGGGAGGAGGGGGGAGAGGCTCACCGCGCGGCACACGGAGGCCGGTGAGAGGCTTAGGAGCAGCAGGTCGGCACCGCGGAAGAAGGGGGTCGCCGGCGTCCGAAGTTGAAGACGAGCTCGGTGTGCTCGTTGTAGGGGCTCCGATCTCCAACGGGCTGCACCAGACGAAGCAGCGGACGACGGCGGTCCTTGGAGACAACGTGGGGCGGCGAGGTGGGCACGGTGGCCGTGTGAACGACGGGAACGGCGGCGACCGC
>NC_057805.1:183636508-183637574 GCF_018294505.1 Triticum aestivum | reverse complement strand
CTAATGCAAGCAGAATAGAGAAGAGTAGGCGATATCTGGTGATCAAGGGGGGGGGGCTTGCCTGGTTGCTCTGGCAAGTAGGAGGGGTCGTCGACTCCGTAGTCGAACTGGGCAGCAGCAGTGTCGGTCTCGTAGTCTACCGGAGAGAAGAGGGGGGAAGAAACAGTAAATACAATGCAAACATAAGCATGACGATGCGTGACATGAAAATGAGCGGTGCTAGGTGTGCCCTAACGCGACAGTAGGTGGTACCGGCGAAGGGGGGGAACATCCGGGAAGTATTCCCGATGTTTCGCGTTTTCGGACAGACGGACCGGAGGGGGAAAGTTGCTAGTTCGATAGGTTAGGGGGTTGTGGTGGACGAACGGACTGCGTATTCGGATTCGTCTCGTCGTTCTGAGCAACTTTCATATAGAAAACATTTTCATCCGAGTTACGGTTTAAAAGATATGAATTTTCAAAGTTTATTTGAATTTCTGGAATTATTTGAATTAAGCAAAAATGAATTATGACGTTAGCATGAGGCAATGCTGACGTCAGCAGGTCAACAGAGCGGCTGACCAGGTCAAACTGACCAGTGGGCCCCATCTGTCATAGACAGTGGGCTAATCAGAAGATTAAACTAATTAATTTTTAGTTAATTAACTACTGGGCCCACCTGTCAGTGAGTGATTAGATTAATTAATTAGTTTTAATTATAAAAACATTTTTCTTTTCTCTCTTTTTTTTTTAATTTTGCGGCGGGGCCCGCATGTCAGTGGCTGGGCCTGCCCAGTCAGCACGTTGACTGGGTTGACCCAGTCAACGGGGCCCACGGGGCCCACTGGCAGTGGCACTGGGGTGGCCCCAGGCCAGCCACGTCGGCGGCCGGCGCCGGAGCAACTCCGACGAGCCAAACGCGGCGGCGCGGCTCGGGAGGGGCGCGGGTTTCGCGCACAGGGGGTCTGCGGGGTCGTGGCTGGGCGCGTTCGACGCGGCTCGGCGCCGCGCGTCCAACGGTGGTGGCCGGAGTGGCTGGAACGGGCGGGGGCGAGCGCTACGAGCTCGCCGGCGGCGAGGTGCTTCG
>NC_057805.1:183621648-183622234 GCF_018294505.1 Triticum aestivum | reverse complement strand
GGTGGTGGCCGGAGTGGCTGGAACGGGCGGGGGCGAGCGCTACGAGCTCGCCGGCGGCGAGGTGCTTCGGGCTGGGGCGGGTGCGGCGTTAGAGCGCGCGAGCGGCCGAACTAACTAGCTAGGCGGGTGCGGCACGATGCGGTCGAGCTAACGGGCCTAAGCCCATGACCAAATGGTCACCGGAGACCCGCCGGCGGCGAGCTCCGCGGCGCGGCGTTCGGGCGCGCGTGGGGAAGAAGCTAGGGGGCGCGCGAGAGAGAAAGGACAGGGGAGGAGGGGGAAAGGCTCACCGCGCGGCACACGGAGGCCGGTGAGAGGCTTAGGAGCAGCAGGTCGGCGCCGGGGAAGAAGGGGGTCGCCGGCGTCCGAAGTTGAAGACGAGCTCGGTGTGCTCGTTGTAGGGGCTCCGATCTCCAACGGGCTGCACCAGACGAAGCAGCGGACGACGGCGGTCCTTGGAGACAACGTGGGGCGGCGAGGTGGGCACGGTGGCCGTGTGAACGACGGGAACGGCGGCGACCGCGTCGGGCGTGGGGAAGGAGAGAGCGGTGCGGATCTGGGGGGGGAGAGAGAGGCGCAGGGGCCG
>NC_057805.1:183619882-183620802 GCF_018294505.1 Triticum aestivum | reverse complement strand
AAATACAATGCAAACATAAGCATGACGATGCGTGACATGAAAATGAGCGGTGCTAGGTGTGCCCTAACGCGACAGTAGGTGGTATCGGCGAAGGGGGGGGGGGAACATCTGGGAAGTATTCCCGATGTTTCGCGTTTTCGGACAGACGAACCGGAGGGGGAAAGTTGCTAGTTCGATAGGTTAGGGGGTTGTGGTGGACGAACGGACTGCGTATTCGGATTCGTCTCGTCGTTCTGAGCAACTTTCATATAGAAAACATTTTCATCCGAGTTACGGTTTAAAAGATATGAATTTTCAAAGTTTATTTGAATTTCTGGAATTATTTGAATTAAGCAAAAATGAATTATGACGTCAGCATGAGGCAATGCTGACGTCAGCAGGTCAACGGAGCGGCTGACCAGGTCAAACTGACTAGTGGGCCCCATCTGTCATAGACAGTGGGCTAATCAGAAGATTAAACTAATTAATTTTTAGTTAATTAACAACTGGGCCCACCTGTCAGTGACTGATTAGATTAATTAATTAGTTTTAATTATAAAAACATTTTTCTTTTCTCTTTTTTTTTTTAATTTTGCGGCGGGGCCCGCATGTCAGTGGCTGGGCCTGCCCAGTTAGCACGTTGACTGGGTTGACCCAGTCAACGGGGCCCACGGGGCCCACTGGCAGTGGCACTGGGGTGGCCCCATGCCAGCCACGTCGGCGGCCGGCGCCGGAGCAACTCCGACGAGCCAAACGCGGCGGCGCGGCTCGGGAGGGGCGCGGGTTTCGTGCACAGGGGGTCTGCGGGGTCGTGGCTGGGCGCGTTCGACGCGGCTCGGCGCCGCGCGTCCAACGGTGGTGGCCGGAGTGGCTGGAACGGGCGGGGGCGAGCGCTACGAGCTCGCCGGCGGCGAGGTGCTTCGGGCTGGGGCGGGTGCGGC
>NC_057805.1:183495784-183619298 GCF_018294505.1 Triticum aestivum | reverse complement strand
GGGTGCGGCGGGGACTGCCCCTGTTCCGACCCCGGTCGGGGGAACAGGGAAGGGGGCGAGTGGGAGAGGTGGGCTGGGCCGGGGGTCGGCCCAGTCGGGCCAGGGGTCCAGTGGGGGGGGGAAGGGCCTCCTCTTTTTTCTTTTTCTTTGTCTGTGTTCTTTTGCATTTTCCTTTTTTGTTTATTTTCTTTTCTATTTTATTTCATTTAAAAGTATTTAGGTATTTTATAAAAATGTGTTTTCTCCACCATAATTACCAGTGTACTATTTGGCACCCACCGAACAATTTTGTCTAAATTTTTGAAAACTTTTATTTTCCACTTTAATTTTAATTGAAGTTTGAATTAGGAGTTTGAAAAGAAATGTGATTCCAAATGTGATCATGCCCTGTTTAGCAACATGATTAGCTTAATCACAGAGAGTTACTGTAGCATGATCCTCAGGGTGTTACACCTATTAACCGGAGGCCCAGCCCAGAACTGTTGTTTTTTGCCTATTTCAGAGTTTCGCAGAAAAAGAATATCAAACGGAGTCCAAATGGAATGAAACCTTCGGGAACGTGATTTTCGGAACGAACATGATCCGGAGGACTTGGACCCTATGTCAAGAAAGCTACCAGGAAGCCACGAGGTAGGGGGGCGCGCCCTCCACCCTCGTGGGCCCCATGTTGCTCCACCGACATACTCCTTCCTCCTATATATACCTACGTACCCCCAAACGATCAGATACGGAGCCAAGAACCTAATTCCACCGCCGCAACCTTCTGTACCCGTGAGATCCCATCTTGGCGCCTGTTCCGGAGCTCCGCTGGAGGGGGCATCAATCACGGAGGGCTTCTACATCAACAACATAGCCTCTCCGATGAAGTGTGAGTAGTTTACCTCAGACCTTCGGGTCCATAGTTATTAGCTAGATGGCTTCCTCTCTCTTTTTGGATCTCAATACAATGTTCTCCCCCTCTCTTTTGGAGATCTATTCGATGTAATCTTCTTTTGCGGTGTGTTTGTTGAGACCGATGAATTGTGGGTTTATGATCAAGTTTATCTATGAACAATATTTGAATCTTCTGAATTCTTTTATGTATGATTGGTTATCTTTGCAAGTCTCTTCGTATTATCAGTTTGGTTTGGCCTACTAGATTGATCTTTCTTGCAATGGGAGAAGTGCTTAGCTTTGGGTTCAATCTTGCGGTGTCCTTTCCCAGTGACAGTAGGGGCAACAAGGCACGTATTGTATTGTTGCCATCGAGGATAACAAGATGGGGTTTATATCATATTGCATGAATTTATCCCTCTACATCATGTCATCTTGCTTAAAGCGTTACTCTGTTCTTATGAACTTAATACTCTAGATGCATGCTGGATAGCGGTCGATGTGTGGAGTAATAGTAGTAGATGCAGGCAGGAGTCGGTCTACTTGTCTCGGACGTGATGCCTATATACATGATCATACCTAGATATTCTCATAACTATGCTCAATTCTGTCAATTGCTCAACAGTAATTTGTTCACCCACCGTAACATAATTATGCTCTCGAGAGAAGCCACTAGTGAAACCTATGGCCCCCGGGTCTATTTTCCATCATATTTAATCTCCCGACAACAAGTTATTTCTGGCGCCGTTCTTATTTTGTTTTCTTTACTTTGCATCTTTATCACAAAAATACCAAAAATATTATCTTATCATATCTATTAGATCTCACTCTCGTAAGTGACCGTGTAGGGATTGACAACCCCTTATCGTGTTGGTTGCGAGGATTTATTTGTTTGTGTAGGTGCGAGGGACTCGCGTGTAGCCTCCTACTGGATTGATACCTTGGTTCTCAAAAACTAAGGGAAATACTTACGCTACTTTGCTGCATCACCCTTTCCTCTTCAAGGGAAAACCAACGCAGTGCTCAAGAGGTAGCAAGAAGGATTTCCGGCGCCGTTGCCGGGGAGGTCTACGCAAAAGTCAACATACCAAGTACCCATCACAAACCCTTATCTCCCGCATTACATTATTTGCCATTTGCCTCTCGTTTTCCTCTCCCCACTTCACCCTTGCTGTTTTATTCGCCCTCTCTTTTTCGTTTGCCTCTTTTTCGTTTGCTTTTCGTCATGGCTAGTCCTTTATCTTCTCCGTTGTCTCCCGAAAATGAAGTTCTGAAATTTAAACAAAGGGAGGGAGAAAATCTAAAAGACGCTTGGTATAGAATTTGCAATGCTCAAAATAGATCTACCAGGAAGCAATCTACTTCCGTTCTTCTCCGCAATTTTTTTGTAGGCGCTAATCCTTGGTATAGATATATTCTTGACACCATTACCGGAGGGAATTATTGGGTAGACATACTTTTGACTCTTATAATGCTATGATAGATTTGTTTGGCTCACCACCTCTTTTGGTTAATGGAACTATGTTAACTTTGGAGCATGTAATGCAAAGACTTGAAATTATTGAAAATAAAGTTGCTACCGTAGAGTTAATTGAAAATCTGGATAAAAAGATCCACAACCAAATTACCCAATATGGATCTAAAGTAGGAGTCACTTTGAAAAATATTAAGGAGAAGGAACCCATAGTTAATGAAAGAATAAATCAAGATTCCACTAGAATCGATAAAATTGAGGGTATCATTACCAACTTGGGAACCGCTTTTTCTTCCATAAAGAATACTCCAAGTCCTCCAACTAAAATTGCCAAGCTTATGTATGTTCCTAAAAATAAGGGTGAATCCTTTAGTAAGGAAACTGCGGATCTCAAATCTATAAGTATTCATCCCAATCTTTTTGCTATCATTAAGGAACCATTTGCTACAAATGAATTTTTCGATCTTGTTCCAAAAAGTTTGATAATTAATAAAAAGAAAGAAACTCTAAAGGATGATAGATGTCTTATTGAAGAATTGCCCACCAAAGATGGCAATACCTAGATCTATCCTTGCTATTATGCCTAGCTAGGGGCGTTAAACAATAGCGCTTGTTGGGAGGCAACCCAAATTTATTTTTTAGTTTTTTTTGCTTTTTTTCTTCTGTTTAGGAATAAATATTTGTTCTAGCCTCTGGTTAGATGTGTTTTTATGTTTTAATTAGTATTTGTGCCAAGTTAAACCTATAGGATCTTCTTGGATGATAGTTATTTGATCTTGCAGAAAATTCCAGAAACTTTCTGTTCACGAAAATAATTGTTAAAAATCACCAGAATGTGATAAAATATTGATTCCAATTGCTGCTGATCAATATTTTTTTCCTAGGTCGTCCTATTTTGGCTGAATTTTTGGAGTTCCAGAAGTTTGCGTTAGTTACAGATTACTACAGACTGTTCTGTTTTTGACAGATTCTATTTTTCGTGTGTTGTTTGCTTATTCTGATGAATCTATGGCTAGTAAAAGAGTTTATAAACCATAGAGAAGTTGGAATACAGTAGGTTTAACACCAATATAAATAAAGAATGAGTTCATTACAGTACCTTGAAGTGGTCTTTTGTTTTCTTTCGCTAACGGAGCTCACGAGATTTTCTGCTGAGTTTTGTGTTGTGAAGTTTTCAAGTTTTGGGTGAAAGATTTGATGGATTATGGAAGAAGGAGTGGCAAGAGCCTAAGCTTGGGGATGCCCATGGCACCCCAAGATAATCTAAGGACACCTAAAAGCCAAAGCTTGAGGATGCCCCGGAAGGCATCCCCTCTTTCGTCTACTTCCATCGGTAACTTTACTTGGAGCTATATTTTTATTCACCGCATGATATGTGTTTTGCTTGGAGCGTCTTGTATGATTTGAGTCTTTGCTTTTTAGTTTAACACAATAATCTTTTCTGTACACACATTTTGAGAGAGACACACATGATTTGGAAATTATTAGAATACTCTATGTGCTTCACTTATATCTTTTGAGTTATATAATTTTTGCTCTAGTACTTCACTTATATCTTTTAGAGAACGGTGGTGGTTTTGTTTTATAGAAACTATTATTCTCTCATGCTTCACTTAGATTATTTTGAGAGTCTTAAATAGCATGGTAATTTGCTTAAATAATCCTAATATGCTAGGTATTCAAGATTAGTAAAAACATTCTTATGAGTGTTTTGAATACTAAGAGAAGTTTGATGCTTGATGATTGTTTTGAGACATGGAGGTAGTGATATTAAAGTTGTGCTAGTTGAGTAGTTGTGAATTTGAGAAATACTTGTGTTGAAGTTTACAAGTCCCGTAGCATGCACGTATGGTAAACGTTATGTAACAAATTTGAAACATGAGGTGTTCTTTGATTGTCCTCCTTATGAGTGGCGGTCGGGGACGAGCGGTGGTCTTTTCCTACCAATCTATCCCCCTAGGAGCATGCGCGTAGTGCTTGGTTTTTGATGACTTGTAGATTTTTGCAATAAGTATGTGAGTTCTTTATGACTAATGTTGAGTCCATGGATTATAGGCACTCTCACCTTTCCATCATTGATAGCCTCTTTGGTACCGTGCATTGCCCTTTCTCACATTGAGAGTTGGTGCAAACTTCGCCGGTGCATCCAAACCCCGTGATATGATACGCTCTTTCACACATAAACCTCCTTATATCTTCCTCAAAACAGCCACCATACCTACCTATTATGGCATTCCCATAGCCATTCCGAGATATATTGCCATGCAACTTTCCGCTGTTCCGTTTATCATGACACGTTCATCATTGTCATATTGCTTTGCATGATCATGTAGTTGACATCGTATTTGTGGCAAAGCCACCATTCATAATTTTTTCATACATGTCACTCTTGATTCATCGCTATCCCGGTACACCGCCAGAGGCATTCATATAGAGTCATACTTTGTTCTAGTATCGAGTTGTAATCATTGAGTTGTAAATAAATAGAAGTGTGATGATCATCATTTTCTAGAGCATTGTCCCAAGTGAGGAATAAAAACAAGAGAGAAAGGCCATAAAAAAGAGAAGGCCCAAAAAAAAGAGAGAAAAAGAGAGAAGGGACAATATTACTATCCTTTTACCACACTTGTGCTTCAAAGTAGCACCATAATCTTCATGATAGAAAGTCTCTTGTTTTGTCACTTTCATATACTAGTGGGAATTTTTCATTATAGAACTTGGCTTGTATATTTCAACAATGGGCCTCCTCAAGTGCCCTAGGTCTTCGTGAGCAATCAAGTTGGATGCACACCCACTTAGTTTCTTTTGTTGAGCTTTCATATATTTATAGCTCTAGTGCATCCGTTGCATGGCAATCCCTACTCCTTGCATTAACATCAATCGATGGGCATCTCCATAGCTCATTGATTAGCCTCGTTGATGTGAGACTTTCTCCTATTTTGTCTTCTCCAAATAACCCCCATCATCATATTCTATTCCACCCATAGTGCTATACCCATGGCTCACGCTCATGTATTGCGTGAAGGTTGCAAAAGTTTGAGATTACTAAAGTATGAAACAATTGCTTGGCTTGTCATCGGGGTTGTGCATGATGAGAGCATTCTTGTGTGACGAAAATGGAGCATGACTAAACTATATGATTTTGTAGGGATGAACTTTCTTTGGCCATGTTATTTTGAGAGGACATAATTGCTTAGTTAGTATGCTTGAAGTATTATTATTTTTATGTCAATATTGAACTTTTATCTTGAATCTTTCGGATCTGAATATTCATACCACAATTAAGAAGAATTACATTGAAATTATGCCAAGTAGCATTCCACATCAAAAATTCTGTTTTTATCATTTACCTACTTGAGGACGAGCAGGAATTAAGCTTGGGGATGCTTGATACGTCTCCAACGTATCTATAATTTTTGATTGCTCCATGCTATATTATCTTCTGTTTTGGACATTATTGGGCTTTATTATACACTTTTATATTATTTTTGGGACTAACCTATTAACCGGAGGCCCAGCCCAGAATTGTTGTTTTTTGCCTATTTCAGAGTTTCACAAAAAAAGAATATCAAACAGAGTCCAAACGGAATGAAACCTTCGGGAACGTGATTTTCGGAACGAACATGATCCAGAGGGCTTGGACCCTACGTCAAGAAAGCTACCAGGAAGCCACGAGGTAGGGGGGTGCGCCTACCCCCCTGGGCGTGCCCTCCACCCTCATGGGCCCCACGTTGCTCCACCGACATACTGCTTCCTCCTATATATACCTATGTACCCCCAAATGATCAGATACGGAGCCAAAAACCTAATTCCACCGCCGCAACCTTCTGTACCGTGAGATCCCATCTTGGGGCCTGTTCCGGAGCTCCACCGGAGGGGGCATTGATCACAGAGGGCTTCTACATCAATACCATAGCCTCTCCGATGAAGTGTGAGTAGTTTACCTCAGACCTTCGGGTCCATAGTTATTAGCTAGATGGCTTCCTCTCTCTTTTTGGATCTCAATACAATGTTCTCCCCCTCTCTTGTGGAGATCTATTCGATGTAATCTTCTTTTGCGGTGTGTTTGTTGAGACCGATGAATTGTGGGTTTATGATCAAGTTTATCTATGAACAATATTTGAATCTTCTGAATTCTTTTATGTATGATTGGTTATCTTTGCAAGTCTCTTCGAATTATCAGTTTGGTTTGGCCTACTAGATTGATCTTTCTTGCAATGGGAGAAGTGCTTAGCTTTGGGTTCAATCTTGCGGTGTCCTTTCCCAGTGACAGTAGGGGCAGCAAGGCACGTATTGTATTGTTGCCATCGAGGATAACAAGATGGGGTTTATATCATATTGCATGAATTTATCCCTCTACATCATGTCATCTTGCTTAAAGCGTTACTATGTTCTTATGAACTTAATACTCTAGATGCATGCTGGATAGCGGTCGATGTGTGGAGTAATAGTAGTAGATGCAGGCAGGAGTCGGTCTACTTCTCTCGGACGTGATGCCTATATACATGATCATACCTAGATATTCTCATAACTATGGTCAATTCTGTCAATTGCTCAACAGTAATTTGTTCACCCACCGTAAAATAATTATGCTCTCGAGAGAAGCCACTAGTGAAACCTATGGCCCCCGGGTCTATTTTCCATCATATTTAATCTCCTGACAACAAGCTGTTTCTGGCGCCGTTCTTATTTTGTTTTCTTTACTTTGCATCTTTATCACAAAAATACCAAAAATATTATCTTATCATATCTATCAGATCCCACTCTCGTAAGTGACCATGTAGGGATGACAACCCCTTATCACGTTGGTTGCGAGGATTTTTTTTGTAGGTGCGAGGGACTCGCGTGTAGCCTCCTACTGGATTGATACCTTGGTTCTCAAAAACTGAGGGAAATACTTACGCTACTTTGCTGCATTACCCTTTCCTCTTTAAGGGAAAACCAACGCAGTGCTCAAGAGGTAGCAATAGTCTTCATGCGATGTCTTCTCATGTCATAGTCTTCAATGTGAATCTCTTCATAGACCACCATTGTCTTCAATGCCTTCATACATTTTTAGGGGTCATCTCTGGTAGGTAAACCGAATCAATGAGGGACTACTACCTGTGTTATCCGGCAATTCTCTCAAACACATTAGTCCCTCAACCAAGTTTGTCGTCAATACTCCAAAACCAACTAGGGGTGGCACTAGATGCACTTACAATCTCCCCCTTTTTGGTGATTGATGACAAGCTGGTTGAAGCTTTCAATGGGGATTAAAGTATGTGAAAGTTGAGAATTACGACATTGTCTTCATAAGTAGCAAAAGGCTCCCCTGAAGATGTGCATATAAGCAGTTTGCTTTTGAATGCAAATGGACATGGAAGGTTTTACTTTGTGGAGATCCTCTTCAACTTATGAAGACAATTTATCATGCATATAAAGATATAGCGAAGATAATGACATGCATAATGAAAAATGGACGTCTGCAGAATGACTTCATGCGGAATTTATCATCGCATCACAAAATAGCAGAAAAAGTAGCAGACGACCATCAAGTTTAAGTGTTACAACCCAAGGAACCAAATGTATCAAAAGACGAGAGTTGTAAACACTTGGCAAAATATAGCGACCACCCATAAAGGACCGGTTTGAAGACTATCAACTCATATGCTTCTCCCCCTTTTGTCAGTAAGGACCAAAAAGGTTTGAAGACATGGAGCATCTACTCGTTCCCATCAGGAGTAGATGAAGGTGCAGGGTCGACGATTGAGTTCGGTGGTGCAGAGGGGCTTGGTGCAGTGTCGAGACGCGGTGAAGCCATGGTTGGTGAAGTGGCATCGTCTTCTTCATCGACGACTCCCGCAACAACAGTTGCAGCCGAAGATGAATACTCAGAATCTTCTATGGAAGGAGTCCGACGCCAGCTTGCATTCTGGGGAGGCCTGGAATCAAATTTGAAATCCTCAGTGAAGCCATCTTCGCGAAGATCAGCTTCAGGACATAGTAGGGTGAGGCACTTCCAGGACCGCCGACAGGCTTCATGAGCAACAAACAAGTTCTTGGTGGCAAGGTTTCAAATGCGATTGACGTCCACCAAGATGCTCTGCATCTGACGCTTTAGCCAGTCATGGTGCCTATCCTGTTTCTGATGTAAGGCCACAAGAAGCTCTCGGTCATTGAGTACACGAGAACGCTTTTGAGGCCTTTGTGCAATTGTACTGTCAGTGGCTTCGGTGTGTGCACGATGAGGCACACGCATATTTCCAGCCAGAGGATAGACTCGAGTTGCAGCAAGAATTCCCTCCATTGGTTGCGAGAAGCTTTGGTGATCAGCATTATGAAGATAAAGTGGATCCTTGGCAGGCTCGGGGTAGATGGATTCAACTAACAGATCAACCTCAGGCAAAAAGACAAGATGGTTGCGCGCTGAGGGCTGATAGTCGACAAAAGAGTGAAGCTTGATTAGGCGCATTACCCATGGAGCATAAAACTTCAAGCCAAACAGATCAATTCCAGATGTAGCAAGCTGTCTGATGAAGAAATCCTGGGAATTGAATCTGATGCCATTGACAATATAGAATACCAAAGTCTTCATGGCTCCTTCAAGTTTGGCTTCAGCAGAATATCCCTGGATTGGCCATAGAGTACGCCTCAGAATGTGGTAGACTGTGCGGGGCAAGTACTCGATGTCCTTGACGAAGAATTCCTTGGGATATTCAGCATCTTGAGGCAATGGCTTCATCATGCTGAGCATCTGGCTCATGTTTGGTTCAGGCCGCTGAAAGATACACTGCAGTTCATTATTGTGAAGCTGACAACTAGGCTCATACAAGTCACCTGGAGTGGGCAGGGAAGTAAGCTCAATAATGTCTTGAGCTTTGGCTTCATGGTGCACATCGCCTGACATCCACTCAAGGACCCATGTCTTCGGATCCCGGTTGTAGCCACGAATGTGAAGTGTGGCGTAGAACTGCAGCAGGAGCTCTTCATTCCAGTGTTCTTTGTCAGTGACAAACTGTAGAAGACCAACCTCCCTGAAGCAGTCAAGAGCTTCTTCCAGACAGGGCAGCCCAGCAATAGCTTCACAATCAAGAAGCATGTGTTGAAAGATTCACTCTTGATTGTATAGGATGCAAGAGTAGTAGCTGCGTTGCTGATAGCTCCAGAAGCGATCAGAAGCTATCTTTGGCTTCGAGTAAGGATTCTTGGCGCTATCAAAGAAGGTGTTGTGGGATCTGAAGCTGTTCACACTGAATGATCCTGGGGAGGTTGCAGCACCTAGAAGCCTTGGTAGCCTGGGCTTTGGCTTCTGAACCTGTGGCCTCTGCTCCACATGATAGTCATATTGAGGTCTGGGAGCAGTGGGAGGCACCATGATGGGCCACCGAACTGTGACAAGTTCACCACGATTATAGGCATGTTCAATTGTGTGAGGCCTTGGGGCTGGAACAGTGGCATCAACATCCACATGGGCTTCAGGTTGCACATGAGCTTCAGGCATAACATTGGCTTCAGGCTCCACATTATCTTCAGCCACGACAACGTCATTGGCTTCAGTATCATTGTTGGTGGCAGCCTCAGTGTTCTCAACCTCCGTGTCTTCAATGACAGGAGGGTCGGGCACAGTCACATTCTCCTCGAGAATGACTTCTTCAGTGGCAGGGGGTGTGGCAACTCTTTCTTCTTCTTGTCTTGGTTCTTGATTTTCTTCGGCTGATGCAGCCGGAATGTCTTCAACAGGTTTAGCTTCAGACTCGGAGACATTCACAGTGGGAGTGGCTTCAGGAAACACTTGGTGTGCTATTGAGCTTTGTTGCACTTCTCTTTCTGGAATGCTCGACATGGTGACCTATGGCCTAGGGCCTTTGCGAAGCCTGTGGAAAGCGGGCGACGCCTGTGGAGATGGAGTGGTCTGCACCATGTAGTCGTTGTCAAGCACCGGAGTGGTGACTTGAGGTGGCGGAGTTCTGGGAGTCTCATCATGAACGGGGGTGTCTTGTTGGGGGCGATCAGCCCACGAATCATCCTGAGCAATTGGCGTCAAGGGAGGACTAATGCCGATGAGTTCGCTGTTTGTAAGAACAGGCGATGATACCGGTTGGTGCTCGAGTTGAGGAAGGACTTCATCATTGAAAGTGCTAGTTATCGACTAGAGGGGGAGTGAATAGGCGATTTTTATGAAAGTCTTCAAAACATGATAGTTTCGAAGACAAACAATAGAAATGAACCTATTGATATGCAGTGGAAGGTAGACTACACAAAGCAAGCCATAGTCAAGTATGCAATGAAGTGAAAGCACGAAGACTAATAGTAGCTAGGCAGTAAAGATCAGGATGGAAGATAGTATGAAGCCAAACAATGAAAGTAGTCACACAGTGAAGTCAAACAGGTAGTGCAAGCAGGCAATAACTTCACGAAGACAAACTGTAGGTAAAGAGAGGGAGAGGATAGAACCAGTCACTTGGTGAGGACACAGGATTTGTTGGACCAGTTCCAGTTGCTGTGACAACTGTACGTCTGGTTAGGGAGGCTGAGATTCAACTCAGAAGACCACGTCTTCACCTTATTCCCCTTGAGCTAAGGACACCCAGTCCTCGCCCAATCACTATGGTAAGTCTTCAAGGTATACTTCCAAACCTTCACAGACTTCGTTCACCGGCAATCCACAATGACTCTTGGATGCTCAGAACGTGACGCCTAACCAGCTGGAGGATTCACAGTCCTCAAGTGTAACAAGTCTTCAGGTCACGCGGACAAAAAGACTTTAGTGATGCCTAACACTCTTTGGCTCTGGGTGTTTTGGGCTTTGTCCTCGCAAGGATTTCTCTCTCTCAAAAGCTTCGGAGGTGGGTTGCTCACAAACGACAAAAGCCGTGCACTAACTCTGAGTAGCCACCAATTTATGGTGTAGGGGTGGGCTATTTATAGCCACTAGGCAATCCGACCTGATTTGTCCGAAATGACCCTGGGTCACTAAGGAACTGACACGTGTTCCAACGGTCAGATTTCAAACACACGCGGCAACTTTACTTGGGCTACAAGTAAAGCTGACTCATCCAGCTCTGGATAAGATTTGCTCTCATTGTCTTCGCTCGAAGACATAGGATTTTGGTTGAGCATCACTTCAGTCACTCTGACTTTGTTCACTGGGACCCCACTTAACAGTACGGTGGTTCCTATGACTCAACAAAGAACAAAAGGGAACAACGAAACAACTAAGTCTTTGCGCTCCATAGTCTTCACGCAATGTCTTCTCTTGTCATAGTCTTCAACGTGAATATCTTCACATACCAGTATTGTCTTCAATGTCTTCATATATTTTTAGGGGTCATCTCCGGTAGGTAAACCGAGTCAATGAGGGACTGCTACCTGTGTTATCCTGCAATTCTCACAAACACATTAGTCCCTCAACCAGGTTTGTCGTCAATACTCCAAAACCAACTTGGGGTGGCACTAGATGCACTTACAATCTCCCCCTTTTTGGTGATTGATGACAAACTGGTTGAAGTTTTCAACGGGGATTAAAGTATGTGAAATTGTAAAGGATTTAGGTATTGTCTTCAATAAGTAGCAACAGGCTCCCCCTGGAGATGTGCATATAAGTAATTTGCTTTTGGAATGCAAATGCACATGGCAGATTGTACTTGTGTTCAACTTATGGAGACAATTCATCATGCAAGATTTAATATAACGAAGATAATGATATGCATAATGAGAAATGGACGTCTGCAATATGACTAAGTGCGGAATTTATCATCGCACATGCGGAATTTATCATCGCATCACAGAATAGCAAACAAGTAGCAGACGACCATCAAGTTTAAGTGTTACAACTCAAAGAACAAAATGTATCAAAAGCAAGAGTTGTAAACACTAGGCAAAATATAAAGCAACCACCCATGTGGACCCGCTTGAAGACTATCAACTCATATGCTTCTCCCCCTTTTGTCAGTAGGGACCAAAAAGGTTTGAAGATATAGAGCCTCTACTCATTCCCAGACGGAGTAGGTGAAGCTGCAGGGTCGGCGTTGGGGTTTGGCGGTGCAGAAGAACTTGGTGCAGTGTCGATACGCGCTGAAGTTGGAGGTGGTGAAGTAGCATCATCTTGATCATCTATGACTCTGGCATTCACCGTTGCAGCTGAGGAGGAATAATCAGAGTCTTCAAGAGAGGGAGTTCAACGCAAAACAACATTCCTTGGAGGAGTGGAGTCAAACTTGAATCTTTCAGTGAAGCCATCGTCTTGAAGATCTGCTTCAGCACTCAGCAATGTCAAACTCTTCCATGACCTCCGACAGGTTTCGTGCGTGACAAAGGCATTTTTGGCGGCAAGATTGCGAATGCGATTGACGTCCACCAAGAGGCTTTGCATCTGACGCTTCAGCCAATAGTGATGCTTGTCCTGTTTCTGATGCAGAGCAACGAGAAGCTCTCGGTCATTGAGAACACGAGATCTCTTCCGAGGCCTTTGAGCAATAGTGCTTTCAGTGGCTTCAGTTTGAGTACGGTGAGGTAAGCGTGTATTGCCAGCCAACTGATAAACACGGGTGACTGCCTGGACTCCTTTAATGGGCTGAGTGAAACTTTGATGATCAGCGTTGTGAAGATAAATGGGCTCCTTGGCAGGCTCTGGGTATATGGCTTCAACTGACATATCAACCTCTGGCAAAAATATCAGATGGTTTCGTGCAGAAGGTTGATAGTTGACGGCAGAGTGAAGCTTGATAAGACGCATAATCCATGGAGCGTAGAATTTCAGTCCAAAGAGATCAGAGCCTAATGCAGCCAACTTCCTGATAAAGAAGTCTTGAGCATTGAAGCTGATGCCATTGAAGATATAAAAGACCAAAGTCTTCATTTCTCCTTCAAGTTTCGCTGCTGAAGAATGTCCTTTGATTGGCCATAGAGTTCGCCTGATAATATGATAAATAGTGCGGGGCAGATACTCGAGGTCTTCGACAAAGAACTCCTTTGGGTAATCAGCGTCATGTGGCAGAGGCTTCATCATGCTCAGCATTTGGCTCATGTTGGGCTTTGGCTTCTGAAAGATGCTCTCCAAAGCATTGCGGTGAAGCTGACAACGAGGTTCATATAGTTCACCTGGAGTGGGCAGACCAGTAAGCTCAATAATGTCTAGAGCTTTAGCTTCATGATGGACATTGCCTGTCATCCACTCAAGGACCCATGTCTTTGGATCCCTGTTGTAGCCGCGAATGTGGAGGGTGGCATAGAATTGCAGCATAAGCTCTTCATTCCAATGCTCCTTATCGGTCACAAAGTTCAGCAATACAGCATCACGGAAGCAGTCAAGGGCTTCTTCAAGGCATGTCAATCCAGCAATGGCTTCACAGTCAAGACGCATATGAGGGAAGATGCGCCCTTGATCATAGAGAACACATGAGTAGTAGCTACGCTGCTGATAGCTCCAGAACCGATCAGATGAAATCCTTGGCTTGGAATAGGGGTTCTTAGTGCTATCAAAGAAAGTGTTGTGCGCTTTGAAGCCATTTGCATTGAAGGACCCTGGTGAAGTGGCAGTACCTGGAAACCTGGGTAGTCTTGGCTTTGGCTTCTGAACCTGAGGCCCGTGCTCGACATGATAGTCAAATTGTGGACCAGCAGCAGGTGGAGGAACCAGAATGGGCCATCTGACAGTGACCAGCTGACCATAGTTGTACACTTGCTCGATAGTATGTGGCCTGGGAGGCGGTACAGGAGCAGTGGCAGTGGCAGTGACTTCAGGTGCTATCACTTCGGGCACCACATTGACTTCAGGCGCCACATTTGCGTCAGCCATGACAACGTCATTGGCTTTAGTGTTGGTGTTGGTGGTCGCCTCAGTATTGTTAACCTCCACTTGAGTAGCTGGAGAGTCGAACACGTTCTCCTCGAGAACAACTTGGTTGGTTGGGGGGTGTAGCAACACGTTCTTCTTCTTCTCTTGGTTCTTCTTGGTCATCGGCTGATGCAGCTGGAATATCTTCAGCCGCTTTGGCTTCAGACTCAGGGTTGTTCACAGTTGGAGAGGTTTCAGGAAATACTTGACGAGAAACCGATTGGCGTTCTTCTCCTTCTGGAACACTTGACAAGGTGACTTGAGGCCTTGGTCCCTTATGAAGCCTGCGGAAAGCTGGCGACGCTTGTGGAGATGGAGTTGGTTGGGCCACAAAGTCGTCATCTTCAAGCACCGGAGTGGTGACTTGAGTTGGGGGAGTAACTGGTGTTTCTGCTTGACGGGGGGAGTCTTGAGGGTGGTCAGCCCATGAGTCATCCTGAGCAATTGGCGTCAAAGGACGACAAATGCTGATGAGTTCGCTGTTCGTAAGAATAGGCGATGAAACCATATTATGCTCGATCTGAGGAAGGACTTCATCATCTTCAACATTGTCTTGATGACCAATGTCTTCAGCTGCGGTGGGGTCAACAGCTGGAATGTCTTCAGCTTCAGGAGCCTCTGGGGAAGCAGGCTCATGAACTATCAAACGACGTTCTTGTTTTGCAGATTCAGGACGAGCAACAGAAATCGGCTCAACGACAAGGGGCTCTGTGGGAGCAGCCCGATCTCTCTTCTTGGTCTTGCGCTTCTTGGTGGGTGGAGCATCATCAGTGGTGTTCTTGGTCTTGTGCTTTCTAGCTTTGGCTTCAGCTGCCCTTGTCTTCTGAAGCTCTGAAGCCACTGTGGGGACCTTAGGCTTCACGCGTGTCATACTTGCGGGGAAGACAATGCGAGGTTCTTCCCGCCTGGATGGTTCAGCTTGGTCCACAGTTGTCTTCTTTTTCTTGGCATCCATCTTGGGGTCGATGCCAGGACGCCCAAGTGCCTTGCGCTTCTCAGCTTCATTGTAAGCTTGAACACACTTGGCAGCGAGAATCTTCATGCGCTCACGAGAACCTTTGGCTTCATCACGTTTCTTGTGAAACGCTTCCTTGAGCTCATGCAGCATGACCTTGAAGTTTTGGACATCTGCCACGCTGAGCTTGGCCATGTGCTTCTTGAACTGAGCCTTTTCAAAGTCGATCTTGTGCTTCAGCTCAACAATTTTCTAAGCAAGAGCCAGCTCAGGAGCAATGGCGCCATGGAAGGAGACGCTTAGGCCAATGGGAAGCTGCAGATCGTCAAAGCTGAGATTGGGGGTGTCAAACCACTCATCAATGAAGCTGTTCAATACTTCCACGTCAAAGAGAGGCAAATCATTGAAGATTTCCGCCTCTTGCTTGCTCTTTATCAGCTGCTCAAGAGCATCATCAGCAAGATCGTCGTCACTTGACAGATCAATGGCGTCGTTTTCATTCCTCAGAACAGCAGCTGGGGTCAGAGCTGGACCAGTGGTGTGCATGGGCTTCTTCTTCTTTTTCTTAGACTTGGAGATGCGTGAGAGATCTTCAGACTGCACACTTGGTGCAGGAGGAGCAGTGGCCAGAGGCTTCGCTCGCGAAGCTTTTGGTGCAGGGGAAGGCTTCGAACCTTTAGGTTTCTTCAGCTTCTTAGGCTTTGGTGGTGCAGGCGCTTCGTCAGAACCAGCGTCATCTGCAGGTTGATCCACGCCTGTCCCTTGAACCATAATATGAGTGATGAGACCTTCTAGGTTGTAGAAGGGCCCAACAAGATTGGGTTCAGCTTCGCGTGTGCCATCGGCACGAGGAGCAGAGGGACCTGGGTTGAAGTCTAATCCCCGTGACTTCCTGTTTTCCTTGCCGAGTTCTTGGCAAACTGGAAGTTGCGCTTGAACAAATTGTCGTCACGACACCATAGTAATGAAGATGGGTCGACATTTGTAGGCTGTGGTCCACGGACCATGCAAGGGTAGAAGCCTTGTTCAATGGCTTCAGCTCTGGACCTGGGTGGAAGATTCTTGTACAAGATGTCTCCCCAGGGTCGCTTGATGGCATTCTTCTCAGCATATTCCTGGGTCACGAACCTGTACTTGTACCATTGTTCTGCCCAATATCTTCGAATCCATTGGATTCGGGTTTTTCGCTGATTGTAGTCCTCCTCTGGATCTGTCTTGTACAACTCATAGAGGTCTGGTGGCAAATCCTTCGATGTGTTCCCACGGCGCTGTCTGCCACCCTTCCTTGCAGACTTATCAGTTGCCATGAAGTTCAGACTGAATGGCTTCAACACTGTCAAAGGCTTCCGTTTGCTGGTCAGACAGGAACTGGCTTCGGGAGAGTTGATATGATGCTGTAAGAATTCTGCAAATGAATGCAGACTATGAGAACCAAGGGATTCTCCCACGGACATGTACCTGCGACATCATTAGAGATGCGAGGGAAGGGGAAGAGGTCATATGCATTCTCAGAAGATTTTGAAGATAAATCAGTTTAGAAGACATTGACCTCATAGCGCGAAGACATCCACTTATATGTTGAGAGTTGGTTCCAGATTTGCACGAATCCAAGAATAAGTACAAGTGAGGAATCTAACTACGTGTGAAGCATAAGTGAATATACTAGGCATCACATGAGATGCAGACAGGACAGATCCAAATTTGTGGAGGCAGAAACCACTTTTGGTAGAAAGGATGAATCTATAGGATCAAAAAGACGGTAAAAAGAGGGTTTTAATTTACCACACGATGAACTGCTAGACGGAGTAGAAGATGCGGCCGAGCAGTTCGATCTTCCGTGCCCTAACTTGGTGACGGAGGACACCTACGGCGGCGGCAGAGAAGACGATGTCCGCGGCCGGCGTGAAGACAACGTCGGTGAGGTCGCGGCAGCTAAGCGCTTCATCGCCGGTGTCGTCGAGATCTAGCGGTGGCGCTAGGGTTTGTCGAGGTGGAGAGGTGGAAGAAAGATTTTGACCGCGATTGGATGTGCATTTATAGGGAAAGGGACGGCACAGCGCAATTACGCAGGTGCCCCTGGCGGTTCACATCTGAGGGACACGTGGCGAACATGCAACCCATTGGGAGTTGTCCCATGTTCCCACGCCCGCCTGGACTGTCGGATAGTCGTTCCGACTTCTCCGGGTTTCAGGTAATAAGAATTGAGCATTTAAAACAGATTCAATGTTTGTCTCTGTATCTTCTGCTGACAAGGACGCAGAGCAGACATTAGACAGTTTCAACAGAATGTATATAATTTGGATAGATAGAGTTTGAGGTAGAAAGCATAGAGAGGTTAGGGTCTGATCACATTCACTTAGTTCAAAAGATTCAAACGAGAAGACATAGCTATAAGTGAATGCTATAGAGGACAGAACACTAATATATATGTATATAGCAGAATACAACCAAATCAACATAGTGAAGACAAACATGAAGTCATGTTCATATTGAAGACAAACCAAATGCGAAGACATAGCAAATGTAACGCCATGAGAAAAACACTTCAAAAAGAAGAATTGGTGGTGGCGTTACCCACCATATAGGAAGTATTAGACCCAAACATGGCGCACAATTATCGTGGCGCTCCGAAGTCAAATTCCGCGTTAATGTATTCACACTTAGAGTGTAAATCTTCATTGATTGAAGATATACTTTACTTCGTGTGTTGCACATCTAAGTCATCAACATGCATAAGTGTTAGGATGTGTGCCTGATCACAGGACATTCGAGGATTCCAAGATATTTAGCTCACACCGCAACTTGCAAAACCTTTTCTCATCCAAGGGCTTTGTGAAGATATCTGCCAATTGCTCTTCAGTGTCGACGTGAATGATATCAATATCTTCCTTCATGACATGATCTCTGAGAAAGTGATGATGAATTTCAATGTGCTTTGTCTTCGAGTGCTGAACTGGGTTGTTGGCAATCTTGATGGCGCTTTCGTTGTCGCAGTAGAGTGGTACTTGTTTCAGATGGATCCCATAGTCCTTGAGTGTTTGCTTCATCCATAGAAGCTGAGCGCAGCAAGATCCAGCAGCAATGTATTCAGATTCAGCAGTGGAGAGTGATACATAGTTCTGCTTCTTTGAAGACCAACAGACAAGTGATCGTCCCAGAAAGTGACATGTGCCTAATGTAGACTTGCGATCCACCTTGTCACCAGCATAATCAGCATCCGAGAATCCAACTGGATCAAACTCTGAGCCCTTTGTATACCATAATCCTAATGTTGGGGTGTAAGCCAAATATCGAAGAATTCGCTTCACAGCTAAGTGATGCGATTCCTTTGGTGCCGCTTGGAATCGAGCACACATGCAAACACTAAGCATAATATCTGGCCTAGATGCACATAAATAAAGTAAATAACCAATCATGGAGCGGTATACCTTTTGATCGAACTCTTTACCATTGGCATCAGGACCCAGATGACTCTTGGTTGGCATTGGCGTCGTGTAACCTTTTGCAGTCTTACATTCCAAACTTCTTCAGGCAATCTTTGAGGTATTTCTCTTGAGATATGAAGATGCCATTGCTTTGCTGACGAATTTGAAGACCAAGAAAGAACTTCAGCTCACCCATCATGGACATCTGATATTGCTCTTGCATCATGTGTCCAAATTCATCATTGTATTTCTGGTTGGTGCAGCCGAAGATAATGTCATCCATGTATATTTGGCACACAAATAGTTCACCATCATATGTCTTCGTGAAGAGAGTGGGATCCAGGGAACCAGGTTTGAAGCCTTTGCTTTTCAGGAAGTCTTTGAGTGTATCATACCAAGAGCGAGGGGCTTGTTTGAGGCCATACAGAGCCTTGTTTAGCTTGTAGACCATATCAGGATGTTTTGGATCTTCAAAGCCAGGAGGTTGTGCAACATACACTTCTTCTTCAATCTTTCCGTTGAGAAATGCACTCTTCACATCCATTTGATACAGCAGGATATTGTGATGATTTGCATAGGCTAGCAATATGCGAATAGCTTCAAGCCTAGCCACAGGAGCAAATGTTTCATCGAAGTCAATCCCTTCAACCTGAGTGTATCCTTGAGCAACGAGACGAGCCTTGTTTATGACAACTTGACCATCTGTACTTCATTTGCAACACGAGGATGAACTAGACAAAGATTTTGCTCTTGCTGATCATTGTCATCGTTTGGAGGATTGTCTTCAGGCTGAGCATTGTCTTCAGGTTGATTAGGTGCAGAAATGATAAGTTCCTCTTCAGGTTGTGCTTCATTTGGTATGATTTCTCTAGTTCCCATGAGCTTGATGGATTCACTAGGTGGAACTTCATCTAGCACATTTGGCAGGTGCTCTCTTTGCGAGCTGTTAGTCTCATCAAACCGCACATCCACAGTTTCAACCACTTTATAGTGAAAGAGGTTGAAGACTCTGTAGGAGTGCGAATCCTTTCCGTAACCAAGCATAAATCCTTCATGTGCTTTCGATGCGAATTTTGAAGTGTGATGTGGATCCTTGATCCAGCACCTAGCACCAAATACTCTGAAGTAACTGACATTTGGCTTCTTAGCAGTGAGGAGTTCATAGGATGTTTTCTTCATAAGCTTGTGAAGATAAACATGGTTGATGACATGGCATGCAGTATCAATAGCTTCAGGCCAGAACTTTCTTGGAGTCTTGTATTCATCGAGCATCGTCCGAGCCATCTCAATGAGTGTTCTGTTCTTGCGCTCCACGATGCCGTTCTGCTGAGGTGTGTACGGAGCTGAGAACTCATGAGTGATGCCCAATGTATCCAGGTAAAGATTGAGGCCGGTGTTATTGAACTCTGTGCCGTTGTCACTTCTGATATGCTTGATCTTGACACCATAATTGTTCATGGCACGGTTGGCGAAGCGTCTGAAGACATCCTGCACTTCAGTCTTGTAGAGAATTATGTGCACCCATGTATATCTTGAATAATCATCAACAATGACGAAGCCATAGAGACAAGCAGTAGTAGTGAGAGTAGAGTAGTGAGTAGGGCCAAATAAGTCCATGTGTAGCAGCTCGAAGGGTTGAGATGTCGTCATGATTGTCTTCGAGGGATGCTTGGCCCTTGTCATCTTTCCAGCTTCGCAGGCACCACACAAGTGATCCTTCTTGAACTTGACGCCCTCGATGCCTATGACATGCTTCTTCTTTGCGAAAGTGTGCAAGTTCCTCATGCCAGCATGCCCTAGCCTTCGATGCCAGAGCCAGCACTCTGAATCTTTTGCTAGAAGACATACGGCAAGCTGTGGTCCTGCTGAGAAATCTACCATGTACAGATCATCTTTCCGGTACCCTTTAAAGACTAGAGACTTGTCAGATTCCATTAGTACAAGGCAACGATATTTTCTAAATATCACAATCATGTTCAAGTCACAAAGCATTGAGACAGACATTAAGTTGAAACCAAGGGATTCAACAAGCATCACTTTATCCATGTGCTGATCCTTTGAGATTGCAACTCTTCCTAGACCCAATACCTTGCTTTTACCAGTGTCAGCAAATGTGATGTGACTCTTGTCAGATGGACGTAAGGTTGAGTCCATGAGAAGACTTCGATCACCAGTCATATGATTAGTGCATCCGCTATCCATAATCCATTCTGAAGCATGAGGTGTCATACCCTACAGTTCAGTTAGGGGGATAGGCTTCACCAAGAGTATTGTGAAGCATAAACATTTGACGGGCATGAGGATTATCAAAGCTCAGATGAAGATTAGGACTGATAGGATGATTGCCATGCGATTCAGGAACAAAATACATAGTAAGACCGTTTGAGCATTTGATCTTGCGCCCTACAAGATGTTTTAGGTCCCCAGCAATAGCATCAGACGCCTTTGATTTCTGGCTGGAGACCTTTCCCTGCAAAAGAAAGTTAATTCTTCTTAACCACCCACATTTTCAGGGGTGGCTTAGAAGCAACGAGTCTAAGTGCAGCATCTAAGAACTTTGGATTTGATGCCCTACCAAATAGCCTTGCAGGAGGTGAATAGTACTCATATGAATAAGCAGAATAGTTCTTAGTTTTATGAACATAGCGGTTTGAAGAAACACGCTCATATTAATAAGTCTGAGTATGATTTCCCTGCAAAACATTGGCGTTAGGGTGACTCAGGTGAGTCCTCTGTCTGTATGAAGCCTTTGGACCATATGAAGCTTTTGGTCTGGGGTTTGTTTTCTTACTAGGCGGTGTCATGATGACATTCACCGGAAGATTATCAAGACAACTTTTGGGAACCCAGATCTTCTTCATAGGTGGCCCATTCCTATAGTTAGTACCAATATACCTAGCAAACACTTCACCATTCCGATTCTTAAACAGTTTATAGTTTGCATCAAAGGATTCATCAATGATAATAGGGTTAGCACAAGTGAAGCCAGATAAGGTGGATGGACCCACTGAAGGTCCCTTTGCAGCAACCCATGTGGTTTTGGGGTACTGCTCAGGCTTCCAGTAGGAGCCATCAACATTCATTTTCCTCTCGAACCCAACACCCTCTTTCCTGGGGTTTCGGTTCAGAATCTGCTTTTTGAGGACATCGCACAGTGTCTGATGCCCTTTGAGACTTTTGTACATCCCTGTTCCAAGCAATGTCTTCAACCTAGCATTTTCATCAGCAATAGTAGTGGTATCCTCAGCAGAGGGGTTAGTTACCACATCAACAGTTGAAGATATGGCAACAGTAGCAGCAGTATAACATTCAGCAACAGAGGTAGCGTTATCACACTCAAGGCAATTTAGACATGGTGGTTCAAATCCTTCCTGAGCGGAACTGATCTGGTGAGCATGAAGTGACTCATTCTCTTTTTGAAGATCTTCATGAGCCGCTCTCAATTTCTCAAGCTCTTGCTTCCTTTGAAGATAATCATAGGAAAGCTTTTCATGAGTGGTTGAGAGCGTTTCATGACGACTTTCAAGTTCCTGGTACTTAACATGAAGATTTTTTATGTCTTCAATTAAGGACTGAGAACGGGTCATTTCCGCGTCCAACAGGTCATCGCTTTTGTCTAACAGTTTTTGAATATGTTCCATGGCTTTCTGTTGTCCAGTTGCAATTTTAGCAAGTGTTTTGTAGCTGGGTTTGGATTCACAATCAGAGTCATATTCACTTGATGTTTGAAAGTAAGCATCGCGTGATTTTACCTTGGCACCGCGTGCCATGAGCAGTAGGTGGGAGCAGAGTCGTCCTTGTCATTAGCATCAGCGTTGGTGACGGGGTCATTGTCTTCAGTGTTGAAGATAGACTTGGCAACGTAGGTTTTAGCTAGAGCCAGACTTGCAACGCTAAGGTCGGACTCCTCCTCAGACTCCACCTCCGCCTCCTCAGAAGCAGACTCCTCCTCTGAATCCATCTCCTTGCCAACAAAAGCACGAGCCTTGCCAGATGAGCTGTTCTTATGAGATGAAGACTTGGAAGAAGACTTTCTTGTCATCAGAATCATATTCCTTGCTCTTCTTCTTCTTCTTGTTCTCATTGTCCCACTGTGGACACTCAGGGATGTAGTGTCCAGGTTTCTTGCACTTGTGACATGTTCTCTTCTTGTAGTCATGAGTGGAAGCTTCATCATTTCTTGAGCTGGATCGTGAAGACTTTCTGAAGCCCTTCTTCTTAGTGAACTTCTGGAACTTCTTCACAAGCATAGCAAGTTCCTTTCCAATGTCTTCAGGATCATCAGAACTGCAGTCAGATTCTTCTTCAGATGAGGAAACAACTTTTGCCTTCAAAGCACGATTTCGGCCATAGTTGGGACCATAGATATCTCTTTTATCAGATAGCTGGAACTCATGTGTGTTGAGCCTCTCAAGTATGTCAGACGGATCGAGTGCCTGGAAGTCAGGGCGTTCTTGTATCATCAGGGCCAGGGTGTCGAACGAGCTGTCAAGTGATCTTAGCAGTGTCTTGACGATTTCATGCTTGGTGATCTCAGTGGCGCCGAGAGCACGGAGCTCATTTGTGATGTCAGTGAGGTGATCAAACGTGGGCTGGACATTCTCATTGTCGTTTCTCTTGAAGCGGTTGAAGAGGTTGTGAAGAACACTGATCCTTTGATCTCTCTGGGTTGAGACGCCTTCGTTGACCTTGGAGATCCAGTCCCAGACTAGCTTCGACGTTTCCAGAGCACTCACACGGCCATACTGTCCTTTGGTTGGATGACCACAGATGATGTTCTCGGCAGTAGAATCCAGTTGAATGAACTTCTTGACATCAGCAGGGGTGACACCTTCACCAGTCTTGGGAACACCATTCTTGACGACATACCAGAGGTCGACATCAATGGCTTCAAGATGCATGCGCATCTTATTCTTCCAGTAGGGATATTCAGTTCCATCGAAGAGGGGGCAAGCAGCGAAAACTTTGATTATCCCTGCAGTCAACATAGCTAAACTCCAGGTGGTTAAACCGAATCACACAGAACAAGGGAGTACCTTGCTCTGATACCAATTGAAAGTGCTAGTTATCGACTAGAGGGGGGGTGAATAGGCGATTTTTATGTAAGTCTTCAAAACATGATAGTTTCAAAGACAAACAATAGAAATGAACCTATTGATATGCAGCGGAAGGTAGACTACACAAAGAAAGCCATAGTCAAGTATGCAATGAAGTGAAAGCACGAAGACTAATAGTAGATAGGTAGTAAAGATCAGGATGGAAGATAGTATGAAGCCAAACAATGAAAGTAGTCACACAGTGAAGTCAAACAGGTAGTGCAAGCAGGCAATAACTTCACGAAGACAAACTGTAGGTAAAGAGAGGGAGAGGATAGAACCAGTCACTTGGTGAGGACACAAGATTTGATGGACCAGTTCTAGTTGCTGTGACAACTGTACGTCTGGTTAGGGAGGCTGAGATTCAACTCAGAAGACCACGTCTTCACCTTATTCCCCTTGAGCTAAGGACACCCAGTCCTCGCCCAATCACTCTGGTAAGTCTTCAAGGTAGACTTTCAAACCTTCACAGACTTTGTTCACCGGCGATCCACAATGACTCTTGGATGCTCAAAACGTGACGCCTAACCGGCTGGAGGATTCACAGTCCTCAAGTGTAACAAGTCTTCAGGTCACGCGGACAGAAAGACTTTAGTGATGCCTAACACTCTTTGGCTCTGGGTGTTTGGGCTTTGTCCTCACAAGGATTTCTCTCTCTCAAAAGCTTTGGAGGTGGGTTGCTCACAAACGACAAAAGCCGTGCACTAACTCTCAGCAGCCACCAATTTATGGTGTAGGGGGTGGGCTATTTATAGCCACTAGGCAACCCGACCTGATTTGTCCGAAATGACCCTGGGTCACTAAGGAACTGACACGTGTTCCAACGGTCAGATTTCAAACACACGCGGCAAATTTACTTGGGCTACAAGTAAAGCTGACTCATCCAACTCTGGATAAGATTTGGTCTCATTGTCTTCGCTCGAAGACATAGGATTTTGGTTGAGCATCACTTCAGTCACTCTAACTTTGTTCACTGGGACCCCAGTTAACAGTACGGTGGTTCCTATGACTCAACAAAGAAGAAAAGGAAACAACGAAACAACTAAGTCTTCGCGCTCCATAGTCTTCACGCAATGTCTTCTCTTGTCATAGTCTTCAACGTGAATATCTTCACATACCACTATTGTCTTCAATGTCTTCATATATTTTTAGGGGTCATCTCCGGTAGGTAAACTGAGTCAATGAGGGACTACTACCTGTGTTATCCTGCAATTCTCACAAACACATTAGTCCCTCAACCAGGTTTGTCGTCAATACTCCAAAACCAACTAGGGGTGGCACTAGATGCATTTACAATCATCTTCAACATTGTCTTCACGACCAATGTCTTCAGCTGTGATGGGGTCAACAACTGGTACTTCTTCATTTTCAGGAGCCTCTGTGAAAGCAGGCTCGTGGATCACAAGTTGACGCTCTTGGTTGGCGGAGGCAGGACGAGCAACAGAGATGGGCTCGACAACAAGAGGCTCTGAGGCCACAACACGCTCTTTCTTTGAAGACTTCTTCAATTTCTTCTTTGATGGAGCATCATCAGAAGTATTCCTGTGCTTGCGCTTCTTGGCTTCGGCTTCAGCTGCCCTTGTCTTCTTCAGCTTTGAAGCTGCTGTGGGGACCTTAGGCTTCGAGCCTGTCATGCTGGCAGGGAAGACAATGCGAGGTGCTTCCTGCCTTGAAGCTTCAGCTTGTGCCACAGCATTCTTCTTCTTTTGTTTGCCAGCCATCTTGGGGTCAATGCCAGGACGCCCAAGTGCCTTGCGCTTCTCTGCCTCATTGTGTGCTTGAACACATTTCTCTGCGAAGTATTTCATCTGCTCTCTTGAACCTTTTGCTTCTTCACGCTTCTTGTGAAACAATTCTTTGAGCTCATGCAACATTTTCTTGAAGCTTTGAACATCTGCCACGCTGAGCTTGGCCATGTTCTTCTTGAAGAGAGCCTTCTCATAATCAATTTTATTTTTCAGCTCGACAATCTTCTGAGCCAAGGCCAACTCATTAGCAATGGCTCCGTGGAAGGTGACGCTCATGTCAACTGGCAGCTGAAGATCATCAATGCTGAGGCTGGGATTTTCAAACCACTCGTCGATGAAGTTATTCAGAATATCCATGTCAAAGAGGGGCAGATCGTTGAAGATCTCCGCCTCTTGCTTGCTCTTGATCAGTAGCTCAAGGGCATCATCACCAAGATCTTCATCGCTGGAGAGATCAATGGTTTCATCTTCGTTCCTCAGAACGGTAGCTGGAGTAAGTTCATGCCCAGAAATCTTCATGGGCTTCTTCTTGGGCTTCTCCGTCTTCTTGGAGACACGAGAGAGATCTTCTGATTGCACACTGGGTTCAGGAGGTGCAGTTGCCAATGGCTTCACACGCGAAGCTTTTGGTGTAGCAGAGAGCTTCGTAGACTTTGTCTTCTTCTTCTTCTTCTTCTTCTGTGGCTTTGGTGGAGCTGGCGCTTCTTCAGAATCTGCGTCATCATCTGAGTGCTCCACGGTGGCCCCCTGTACAGCTATGTGAGTGAGAAGGCCATCGAG
The DNA here is from genome assembly GCF_018294505.1 of Triticum aestivum. Lineage (NCBI taxonomy): Eukaryota > Viridiplantae > Streptophyta > Magnoliopsida > Poales > Poaceae > Triticum > Triticum aestivum. The sequence continues at coordinate 183,593,129 of NC_057805.1, read as the reverse complement.
GTTGTAGAAGGGGCCCATGACATTTGGATTGGCATCGCGGGTGCCATCAGCCCGTGGAGCAGATGGACCAGGATTGAAGTCGAGTCCCAGGTCCTTCTTGTTCTTGACAGCAGACTCCTTGGCAAATTGATAATTGCACTTGAAGAGATTATCTTCGCGACACCATAACAGTGATGATGGTTCAACATTCTCTGGCTGTGGTCCTCGGACCATGCAAGGGTAGAAGCCTTGAGCAATGGCTTCAGACTTGGACTGCAGATTTCTGTATAGAATATCTCCCTAGGGGCCATTGATGGCGTTCTTCTCAGCCTATTCGGCAGTCACAAATCTGTATTTGTACCATTCCTCAGCCCAATATCTTCGAATCCATTGGATTCGGGTCTTGCGCTCACCATAGGTTTCTTCAGGGTCTGTCTTGTACATTTCAAATAGATCTGGAGGCATATCCTTAGATGTATCCCCACGGCGCTGCTTGCCGCCCTTTCTAGCTGACTTCTCTATTGCCATTATATTCAAACTGAATGGCTTCAAGACTGTGAATGGCTTCCTTTTGCTGGTCAGACAGGAACTGGCTTCAGGAGAGTTGATGTGCTGCTGTAAGAACTCTGCAAATGAATGCAGACTATGAGAACCAAGGGATTCTCCCATGGACATGTACATGTGACAACATTAGAGGTGCGAGGGAAGGGGAAGAGGTCATATGCATTCTCAGAAGATTTTGAAGATAAATCAGTTTGAAGACATTGACCTCATAGCACGAAGACATTCACTTATTTGATGAGAGTTGGTTCCAGATTTGTACGAATCCATGAATAAGTACAGGTGAGGAATCTAACTAGTTGTGAAGCATAAGTGAATATACTTGGCAATTTATGAGACGCATAAGAAGGCAGATCCAGATTTGGAAGTTAAGAAACCACTTTTGGTTGAAGTGGATGAATCTGACGGATCAAAAAAGGGCGTGAAAAGTAAGTTTTAATTACCGCTTGACGAACTGCTAGACGAGGCGAAGAGAGAGGCCGATCAGTTCAATCTCCCGTGCCCTAATTTGGTGACGGAAGACACCTACGGCGGTGGCGGAGAGGACGAGGGCCGCGGCCGGCGTGAGGACGGTGTCGAAGAAGTCGCGGCAGCTAAGCGCTTCGTCTCCGGCGTCGACGCGAGCTAACGGAGGCGCTAGGGTTTGTGCGAGGTGGCGAGGTGGGAGAAGAGATACTGACCGCGGTGAGTTGTGTATTTATAAGGAAAGGGACAGCACAGCGTAATTACGCAGGTGCCTCTGGCGGTTCACATCTGAAGGACACGTGGCATGCATGCAACTCATTGGAAGTTGTTCCATGTTCCCACGCACGCCTGGATTGTCGGGTGGTCGTTCTGGCTTATCCGATTTTCAGGCAATAAGGATATAGCATTAAAACAGATTTAACTTTTATCTCTTTGTCTTCTGCTGACAAGGACTCAGAGAAGACAATCGACAGTTTCAATAGAATGCATATGATTTGGATAGATAGAATCTGAGGCAGAAGCATAGAAGGGGTTAGGGTCCGATCACATTCACTTAGATCGAGAAGATTCAAACATGAAGCCATAGCTATAAGTGAATGCTGTAGAGGACAGAACATGAATATATCTATATATCAGCATAAGACCAAATCAACATTGTGAAGATAAACGCGAAGATAAATCAATGTTGAAGACAAACCAAATGTGAAGACTATGCACTTGTTACGCCAATTAAAACACTTCAAACAAGAGTTTGGTGGTGGCGTTACCCACCGTATAGGAAGTATTAGACCAAGACACGACGCACAAATATCGTGGCGCTCCGAAGTCAAATTCCGCGTTAATATATTCACACTTGGAGTGTATGTCTTCATTGTTTGAAGATATACGTCACTTCGTGTGTTGCACATCTAAGTCATCAACATGCATAAGCGTTAGGATGTGTGTCGAATTACAGGACATTTGAGGATTCTAAGATATTTAGCTCACATCGCAACTTGCAAAACCTTTTCTCATCCAAGGGCTTTGTGAAGATATCTGCCAATTGCTCTTCAGTGTTGACGTGAATGATATCAATATCTTCCTTCATGACATGATCTCTGAGAAAGTGATGAAGGATCTGAATGTGCTTTGTCTTCGAGTGCTGGACTGGGTTGTTGGCAATCTTGATGGCGCTCTCATTATCGCAGTAAAGTGGCACTTGCTTCAGGTGGATGCCATAGTCCTTGAGAGTTTGCTTCATCCATAGAAGCTGAGCGCAGCAAGATCCAGCAGCATTGTATTTAGATTCAGCAGTGGAGAGAGACACGCAGTTTTGCTTCTTTGAAGACCAACAGACAAGAGATCGTCCAAGAAAGTGACATGTGCCTGATGTAGACTTGCGATCAACCTTGTCACCAGCATAATCAGCATCTGAGAATCCAACTAGATCAAACTCTGAGCCCTTTGGATACCATAATCCTAGTGTTGGGGTGTAAGCCAAATATCGAAGAATTCGCTTCACAGCAAGGTGATGCAACTCCTTTGGTGCCGCTTGGAATTGGGCACACATGCAAACGCTAAGCATTATATCTGGCCTAGATGCACATAAATAGAGTAAAGAACCAATCATGGAGCGGTATACCTTTTGATCGAACTCTTTACCATTGTCATCGGGACCCAGTTGACCTTTGGTTGGCATTGGCGTCGTGTACCCTTTGCAGTCTTGCATTCCAAACTTCTTCAGGCAATCTTTGAGGTATTTCTCTTGAGATATGAAGATGTCGTTGCTCTGCTGACGGATTTGAAGACCGAGGAAGAACTTTAGCTGACCCATCATGGACATCTGATATTGCTCTTGCATAATGTGCCCAAACTCATCACTGTATCTCTTGTCAGTGCAGCCGAAGATAATGTCATCCACATAGATCTGGCACACAAACAGTTCACCGTCGTATGTCTTCGTGAAGAGAGTGGGATCCAGGGAACCATGTTTGAAGCCTTTGCTCTTCGGGAAGTCTTCGAGTGTGTCATACCAAGCGCGAGGGGCTTGTTTGAGGCCATACAGTGCCTTATTGAGCTTGTATACCATGTCAGGATGTTTTGGGTCTTCAAAGCCAGGTGGTTGTGCAACATATACTTCTTCTTCAATCTTCCCATTGAGAAAAGCACTCTTGACATCCATTTGGTACAGGAGGATGTTGTGATGGTTGGTATAGGCTAGCAGTATGCGAATGGCTTCAAGCCTAGCCACCGGAGCAAATGTTTCATCGAAGTCAATCCCTTCAACTTGAGTGTGTCCTTGAGCAACGAGACGAGCCTTGTTTCTAACAACTTGACCATGCTCATCTTGTTTGTTGCGATAGATCCATTTGGTGCCTATTATATTGTGCTTGCAAGGATCAGGATGCTTGACCAGTTCCCATACATTGTTCATCTCGAACTGTTGAAGCTCTTCTTGCACAGCTTGAATCCATTCAGGTTCCATGAAGGCTTCAACAGCTTTCTTGGGTTCAGATATAGAGACAAATGCAAAGTGCCCACAGGAATTTGCTAGTTGTGTTGCTCTTGAACGAGCGAGGGGACCAGGTGCATTAATGCTATCAAGTATCTTGTGAATCTGTACTTCATTTGCAACACGAGGATGAACTGGACGAAGATTTTGCCCTTGCTGATCATTGTCTTCATTTTCAGCATTGGCTTCAGGCTGAGCAGTATCTTCAGGTTGACTTGGTGCAGAAATGATAAGTTCTTCTTCAGCCTGTGCCTCGGAAGGTATGATTTGTCCAGTTCCCATAAGCTTGATCGATTCACTAAGTGGGACTTCATCTAGCACATTTGGCAGGTGCTCTCTTTGTGAGCCGTTAGTCTCATCGAACCGCACATCCATAGTTTCAACCACTTTATAGTGAAAGAGGTTGAAGACTCTGTAGGAGTGCGGATCCTTTTCGTAGCCAAGCATAAAACCTTCATGTGCTTTCGGTGCAAATTTTGAAGTGTGATGTGGATCCTTGATCCAGCACCTAGCACCAAATACTCTGAAGTAACTGACATTTGGCTTCTTACCAGTTAGGAGCTCATAGGATGTCTTCTTTAGAATCTTGTGAAGATACACACGGATGATGATGTGGCATGCAGTATCAGTAGCTTCAGGCCAGAACTTCCTTGGAGTCTTGTACTCATCAAGCATCGTCCGAGCCATCTCAATGAGTGTTCTATTCTTGCGCTCCACGATGCCATTCTGCTGAGGTGTGTATGGAGCTGAGAACTCATGAGTGATGCCCATGTTGGAAATATGCCCTAGAGGCAATAATAAAATGGTTATTATTATATTTCCTTGTTCATGATAATTGTCTATTGTTCATGCTATAATTGTGTTATCTGGAAATCATAATACATGTGTGAACACATAGACCATAACATGTCCCTAGTGAGCCTCTAGTTGACTAGCTCGTTGATCAATAGATGGTTACGGTTTCCTGACCATGGACATTGGATGTCATTGATAACGGGATCACATCATTAGGAGAATGATGTGATGGACAAGACCCAATCCTAAGCATAGCACTAGATCGTGTAGTTCGTTTGCTAAAGCTTTTCTAATGTCAAGTATCATTTCCTTAGACCATGAGATCGTGCAACTCCCGGATACCGTAGGAATGCTTTGGGTGTACCAAACGTCACAACGTAACTGGGTGGCTATAAAGGTGCACTACAGGTATCTCCGAAAGTGTCTGTTGGGTTGGCACGGATCGAGACTGGGATTTGTCACTCCGTATGACGGAGAGGTATCTCTGGGCCCACTCGGTAATGCATCATCATAATGAGCTCAATGTGACTAAGTCATTAGTCACGGGATCATGCATTACGGAACGAGTAAAGTGACTTGCCGATAACGAGATTGAACGAGGTATTGGGATACCGACGATCGAATCTCGGGCAAGTAACGTACCGATAGACAAAGGGAATTGTATACGGGATTGATTGAATCCTCGACATCGTGGTTCATCCGATGAGATTATCGTGGAGCATGTGGGAGCCAACATGGGTATCCAGATCCGCTGTTGGTTATTGACCGGAGAGTTGTCTCGGTCATGTCTACGTGTCTCCCGAACCCGTGGGGTCTACACACTTATGGTTCAGTGACGCTAGAGTTGTAGAGATATTAGTATGCGGTTAACCGAAAGTTTTTCGGAGTCCCGGATGAGATTTCGGACATCACGAGGAGTTCCGGAGGTAAAGATTTATATATAGGAAGTCCAGTTTTGGCCATCGGGAGAGTTTCGGGGGTCACCGGTATTGTACCGGGACCACCAGAAGGGTCCCGGGGGTCCACCGGGTGGGGCCACCTATCCCGGAGGGCCCCATGGGCTGAAGTGGCGTGGGAACTAGCCCCTGGTGGGCTGGTGCGCCCCACCCAAGGGCCCAAGGCGCCTAGGGTTGGAAACCCTAGGGGGCCGTTGCCCCCCGAGGGGGCATGCGCCCCCTGGTTGGAAACCCTAAGGGGGCCGTTGCCCCCCGAGGGGCCGCCGCCCCCCTCTAGATGGGATCTCCAAGGGGGGCATGCCCCCCTAGCCCCTATATATAGCGGAGGGGAGGGAGGGCAGCCGCACCCTAAGCCCTCGCGCCTCCCTCTCCCTCCCGTGACACCTCTTCCTCCTCCAGTAGCGCTTGGCGAAGCCCTGCTGGAATCCCGCTGCATCCACCACCACGCCGTCGTGCTGCTAGATCTCCATCAACTTCTCATTCCCCCTTGCTGGATCAAGAAGGAGGAGACGTCTCTGCTCCGTACGTGTGTTGAACGCGGAGGTGCCGTCCGTTCGGCGCTAGGATCATCGGTGATTTGGATCACGACGAGTACGACTCCATCAACCCCGTTCTCTTGAACGCTTCCTCTCGCGATCTACAAGGGTATGTAGATGCACTCCTCTCTCTCTCTCGTTGCTAGATGACTCCATAGATTGATCTTGGTGATGCGTAGAAAATTTTAAATTTCTGCAACGATCTCCAACAGCCCAATGTATCAAGATAAGTGTCGAGGCCGGTGTTTTTGAACTCTGTGCCGTTGTCACTTCTGATGTGCTTGATCTTGATGCCATAGTTCGTCATGGCATGATTGGCGAATCGTCTGAAGACATCCTGCACTTCATTCTTGTAAAGAATTATATGCACTCATGTGTATCTTGAATAATCATCAACAATGACGAAGCCATAGAGGCAAGCAGTGGTAGTGAGAGTAGAGTAGTGAGTAGGGCCAAATAAGTCCATGTGAAGCAGCTCGAAGGGTTGAGATGTCGTCATGATTGTCTTCGAGGGATGTTTGGCCCTTGTCATCTTTCCTGCTTCGCAGGCACCACACAGATGATCCTTCTTGAACTTGACGCCCTCGATGCCTATGACATGTTTCTTCTTTGCGAGTGTGTACAAGTTCCTCATGCCGCATGCCCTAGCCTTCGATGCCAGAGCCAGCACTCTGAAGCTTTTGCTAGAAGACATACGGCCAACTGTGGTCCTGCTGAGAAATCTACCATGTACAAATCGCCTTTCCGATATCCTTCAAAGACTAGAGACTTATCAGATTCCATTAGAACAAGGCAATGATATTTTCCAAATATCACAATCATGTTCAAATCACAAAGCATCAAGACAGACATTAAGTTGAAACCAAGGGATTCAACAAGCATCACTTTATCCATGTGCTGATCCTTTGAGATTGCAACTCTACCTAGACCCAATACCTTGCTTTTACTAGTGTAAGCAAATGTAATGTGACTCTTGTCAGATGGACGTAATGTTGAGTCCATGAGAAGACTTCGATCACTTGTCATGTGGTTAGTGCATCCACTATCCATAATCCACTGAGAAGCCTTTGGTATCGTACCCTACAGTGCAGTTAGGGGGATAGGCTTCACCAAGGGAAATGTGAAGCATAAACATTTGACGAACATGCATATTATCAAAGTTCAGATCATGGTTAGGACAGATAGGATGAGTGTCAAGGAATCCAGGAACAAAATACATAGTAGGACCATTTGGGCATTTTATTTTGCGCCCCACAAGATGTTTTTGGTCCCCAGCATAAGCATCAGACGCCTTTGATTTCTGGCTGGAGACCTTTCTCTGCAAAGGAAAGTTAAGTTTTCTTAACCACCCACATTTTCAGGGGTGGCTTCGAAGCAATGAGTCTAAGTGCAGCATCTGAGAACTTCGGCTTTGGAGCCCTAGCAAATAGCCTTGCAGGAGGTGAATAATACTCATAAGAATAAGCAGAATAGTTCTTGGTCTTATGAACATAGCGGTTTGAAGAAACACACTCATATTTGCAAGTCTGAGCATGGTTTCCCTGCAAAACATTGGCGTTAGGGTGACTCTGGTGAGTCCTCTGTCTGTATGAAGCCTTTGGACCATATGAAGCCTTTGGTTTGGGGTTTGTATTCTTCCCTGGTGGTTCTATTATGACATAAAGATTAGGTGCCTAACGGCCAGTCATGATGACATTCACCTGAAGATTCTCAAGACAACTCTTGGGCACCAAGATCCTCTTCAAGGGTGGTCCATTCCTGCAGTTAGTACCAATATACCAAACACTTCACCATTCTGATTCTTAAACAGTTTATAGTTTGCATCAAAGGATTCATCAATGATAATCGGGTTTGCACAAGTGAAGCCAGATAAGGTAGATGGATCCACTGAAGGTCCCTTTGCAGCAGCCCATGTGGTTTTGGGGTACTGCTCAGGCTTCTAGTAAGAACCATCACCATTCATTTTCCTCTCGAACCCAACACCCTCTTTCCTAAGGTTTCGGTTCAGAATCTGCTTTTTGAGGACATCACATAGTGTTTGATGCCCTTTGAGACTTTTGTACATTCCTATCTCAAGCAATGTCTTCAACCTAGCGTTCTCATCAGCAATAGTAGTGGTGTCCTCAGTAGAGGGGTTAGTTACCACATCAGCAGTTGAAGATATAGCAATAGTAGCAGTAGTAGAACATTCAGTAATAGAGACAACGTTATCACGCTCAAGACATTTTAGACATGGTGGTTCAAATCCTTGTTGAGCGGAACTGATCTGTTGAGCGCGGAGTGACTCGTTCTCCTTCTGAAGATCTTCATGAGCCGATCTCAAGTTCTCAAGCTCTTGCTTCCTTTGAAGATAATCATAGGAGAGCTTTTCATGAGTAGTTGAGAGCGTCTCTTGATGACTTTCGAGTTGCTCGTACTTAGCATGAAGATTTTTGATGTCTTTAATTAAGGACTGAGATCTGGTCATTTCCGCGTCCAACAGGTCATCGCTTTTGTCTAACAGTTTTTGAATATGTTCCATGGCATTCTGTTGTTCAATTGCAATTTTAGCAAGTGTTTTGTAGCTAGGTTTAGATTTACATTCAGAGTCATCTTCACTTGATTTTTGATAGTAAGCATCGCGTGAGTTTACCTTGGCGCCGCGTTCCATGAAGCAGTAGGTGGGAGCAGAGTCATCCTCATCATTAGCATCAGTGTTAGTGACGAGGCCATTGTCTTCAATGTTGAAGATGGACTTGGCAACATACGCTGAAGCTAGAGCTAGGCTTGCAACGCCTGAATCGGACTCCCCCCCAGACTCCACCTCCGCCTCCTCAGAAGCAGACCCCTCCTCTGAATCCATCTCCTTGCCAACAAACACACGAGCCTTGCTTGATGAGCTGTTCTTGTGTGATGAAGACTTCGACGAAGACTTGGAAGAAGACTTTGAGGATTTCTTCTTCTTTTTGTCATCAGAATCATATTCCTTGCTCTTCTTCTTCTTTTTGTTTTCATTGTCCCACCGTGGACACTCAGAGATGTAGTGACCAGGTTTCTTGCAGTTGTGGCATGTTCTCTTCTTGTGGTCATGAGTAGAAGCTTCATCATTTCTCGAGCTGGATATTGAAGACTTTCTGAAGCCTTTCTTCTTAGTGAATTTTTGGAACATCTTCACAAGCATGGCAAGCTCCTTTCCAATGTCTTCAGGATCCCCAGAATTGCAGTCAGATTCTTCTTCAGATGAGGAAACAACTTTTGCCTTCAAAGCGCGAGTACGGCCATAGTTGGGACCATAGATATCTCTTTTCTCAGATAACTGGAACTCATGTGTGTTGAGCCTCTCAAGTATGTCATACGGATTGGGAGTCTTGAAGTCAGGGCGTTCTTGAATCATCAGGGCCAGGGTGTCAAATGAGCTGTCGAGTGATCTCAAGAGTGTCTTGACGATTTCATGCTTGGTGATCTCAGTGGCGCCGAGTGCATGAAGCTCATTTGTGATGTCAGTGAGGAGATCAAACATCAGCTGGACATTCTCATTGTCATTTCTCTTGAAGTAGTTGAAGAGGTTGCGAAGAACACTGATCCTTGAGTCTCTCTGGGTTGAGACGCCTTCGTTGACCTTGGAGAGCTAGTCCTAGACTAGCTTTGCAATTTCCAGAGCACTCACACGACCATACTGTCCTTTGGTCAGATGACCACAGATGATGTTCTTGGCAGTAGAATCCAGTTGAATGAACTTCTTGACATCAGCAGGGGTGACACCTTCTCCGGCCTTGGGAACGCTGTTCTTGACGACATACCAGAGGTCGACATCAATGGCTTCAAGATGTATGCACATCTTATTCTTCCAGTAGGGGTAATCAGTGCCATCGAAGACAGGGCACGCAGCGGAGACTTTGATTATCCCTGCAGTCGACATAGCCAAAACTCCAGGTGGTTAAACCTAATCACATAGAACAAGGGAGAACCTGGCTCTGATATCAATTGAAAGTGCTAGTTATTGACTAGAGGGGGGGGGGGTGAATAGGCGATTTTATGAAAGTCTTCAAAACACGGTGGCTTTGAAGACAAACAGTAGAAATGGACCTATTGATATGCATCGGAAGGTAAACTACACTAGACAAGCCATAATCAAGTAAACAGTGAAGTGAAAGCCGAAGACTATTAGCACCTAGGTAGTCTGGATCAGGATGGAAGATAGTATGAAGCCAAACCAACAACAATCTTCACACAATGAAGCCAATCAGATCATGCAAGCAGGCAATGACTTCATGAAGACAAACTGTAAGTAAAGCGAGGTAGGAGATAGAACCATTTGCTTGGTGAGGACAAGGATTTGTTGGACCAGTTCCAATTGCTGTGACAACTGTACGTCTGGTTAGGGAGGCTGAGATTCAACTCAGAAGACCGCGTCTTCACCTTATTCCCCTTGAGCTAAGGACACTTAGTCCTCGCCCAATTACTCTGGTAATTCTTCAAGGTAGACTTCCAAACCTTCACAGACTTCATTCACCGGCAATCCACAATGACTCTTGGATGCTCAGAACGCGACACCTAACCGGTTGGAGGATTCACAGTCCTCAAGTGTAACAAGTCTTCAGATCACGTGGACAGAAAGACTTCAGCGATGCCTAACACTCTTTGGCTCTGGGTGTTTTGGGCTTTGTCCTCGCAAGGATCTCTCTCTCTCAAATTCTTTAGAGGTGGGTTGCTCTCAAACGACAAAAGCCGTGCACTAACTCTGAGCAGCCACCAATTTATGGTGTAGGGGGTGGACTATTTATAGCCAGGAGGCAACCCGACTTGATTTGTCCGAAATGACCCTGGGTCACTAAGGAACTAATACGTGTCCAACGGTAAGATTTCAAACACACGCGGCAGCTTGACTTGGGCTACAAGTAAAGCTGACTCATCCAGCTCTGGATAAGATTTGCTCTCACTGTCTTCGCTTGAAGACATAAGATTTGGTTGAGCATCACTTCAGTCACTCTGACTTTGTTCACTTGGACGCCACTTAACAGTGCAGTGGTTCCTATGACTCAACAAAGAAGAAAAGGAACCTACGAAACAACTATGTCTTCACACTCCATAGTCTTCATGCAATGTCTTCTCATGTCATAGTCTTCAATGTGAATCTCTTCACGGACCACCATTGTCTTCAATGTCTTCATACATTTTTAGGGGTCACCTCTGGTAGGTAAACCGAATCAATGAGGGACTACTACCTGTGTTATCCTGCAATTCTCTCAAACGCATTAGTCCCTCAACCAAGTTTGTCGTCAATACTCCAAAACCAACTACGGGTGGCACTAGATGCACTTACAGATAGGCGAGCGGCTACTGACGATCACCATAGAATAAACGTATGAGAAGCCGCCCCAGTCCCACACGTTACATCTCGACGTTACGTTTCTAATCCGAGAGACATCCCAAAATGATTACGTCGCTATAGTTGTGTGAAAAAGGTGGGCATCAGCATTTAATCTACGATATGTTTGTGATAGGTACGTTATCACACACGGTTCAAGAATGTAAAATATGTGCGGTGCCTCTACTAACGCCAACGTGTCCATTGTGATAAATGTGTGCGATTGGTATTCCTATCACACACGCACACTGGTTTGAAACGTTTGTCGTATTACCATGAATCGCACACACATATGAGACGAAACCGTGTGTGCGTCTGTCGAGCATCGCAAATGTTTCACGTCGAAGAACCGTATGTTCTCTATTTTTCATCACACACGCTGTTTTGTTTCTAACCGTGTGCACATTATTTTATTCGCTCCTTATAATTTTATTTTTCCCTGTAATTTGTTATTAGAATTGGAAATTTTGAAATATGAAACGTGGAATTCAAATTCTCAGCACAATGGTTCAACAACGAATCCATAAATAAAATTATCAGTACAATATGTTCAGTAATTACAGGATTAGACAACAATTAACTATGATGAACCAAAATATTTAGAGGCGGTAAAGGCGAAGAGACAAGTGTAAATCATTTTGACTGCCGATGGTGTTGAAGAAGCAGAATGCCCATAATGTGCCTTCCTGCATGCCATAGGCACGAACAACTTTTGTCCAACCCCTTGTGACGATCGCCCGCCCGTCCTTCACCGCCTTTAGGAAGACTTTTAGAGCATTATCATGGTAGCATGAATTATATACTTTAACCTTAGTTGCCTCACTCCGGTCATGTAGTTTGCAAGGTAATCATCAGTAAATAGCTTCGGAAACCACTGAAAAGAGAAAAATTTCAGATACTGAGGTCTAATAGAGTAACTTGTTGTGGGTAGGGGGAAAAGGCAACACATTACTTACCATCCTAAAGTTCACTGTTGTCTTGGACAAAGTGTAAATAAAGAGCTTAATTCCCATCACCTGTTTCTTTCGCCTAACAATCTTTCTTAGTTCCTCACTTGACGCTTGTTCATGAATATCTCATTTCCCCATACGCAAAAGGGATCGAATCGTGGATCAGTACCGCTCATATATGTATCTACAAGCAACCAGTAAATGTTAGAAGCTAATATGAGATTGCACAAATGATGTAAAATATAACTACCTACGTTCTTAAGTACAAGTATTTTTAGAGATTTCAATATGAACTACATACATATGTATATAGAATTATAGATATAGTTTAGATTAGAATCTAGATTCCCTCATTTTGCTCCTTATGTAGTCTATATTGGAATCTCTAAAAATACTTATATTTCGGAACAGATGGTGCATAACACATGGGATGCAGCTAATCTCGACGGCAAACAATAGCATCGCCCATTGTAGCCTGGTTTAAGTACATGGAAAGCCAATGTTAACTACAACAGGGTTAACATCCACCCAAAATAGCAAATGGTAATAAAACGGCAGCATATGTAGTGATGTCTTCATTGCGAAAGAGTAGCACGGTAGCAAAGGGACGGATTAAAAAAGGATACAACTGTTAATTGCAACAGGCTTAAGAGCATCCTAAGTCATGTTTTGTAAGTTTGTAGCCATTGAAATACAACTGTTTAAAAATGGATATAACTATTAATTGCAACAGGCTTAATAGCCATTGAAGCCGGTACTGATAAAAATACAATTGGCAGAGTTAAACATCACAAGGCAGGTGCTGCCAGAGCAGAGAATGACCCAGTTGTCTATAAAAGGTAGGAAAATAGCTAAAACGTGTTAGGCATGTTTACTACAACATGCTTAATACATCGACCATACAAAACATAGCCATTAATTGCAACTGGTATTGGTAAGATTGAACTCGTGAGTTCATACTTGGTAAGTCCTGAGAGGTAGTTGCTGGGGAACTTCATCTTGGCCAGAGCACGCCTAAAGTCAGCGGCGGTGGAGGCGAGCTCTTCCTCTGGGTCGAAGCGTGGATCAGTGCACCGACATGTGTACCTATCAGAAGCAAGTAAATGTTAGAAGCCATACTGCAATTGCACAAATGATGTAAAATAATGTAAGACATGGGATGCAGCTAACCTCGACGGCAAACAACAACATCGCCCGTTATGGCCCTGCGTAAGTACATGGAAAGGTATGTTAAGTACAACAGGGTTAGCATCCATCAAAAATAGCAAATGGGCAACATCTCTAGTATATCTTCATTGCAGAGAGTAGCACAGTAGCAAAGGGATAGATTAAAAAATGGATACAACTGTTAATTGCAACAGGCTTAACAACATCCTAAGCCATGTTCTCTAAGTTTGTAGCCATTGAAATACAACTGTTTAAAAATGGATACAACTGTTAATTGCAACAGGCTTAATAGCCATTGAAACCGGTACTGCTAAAAATGCAATTGGCAGAGTTAAACATCACAAGGCAGGTGCTGCCAGGGCAGAGAATGCCCCAGTTGTCTATAAAAGGTCAGAGAAAAAAGCTAAAACATGTTAGGCATGTTTACTACAACATGCTTAATACATCGACCGTACAAAACATAGCCATTAATTGCAACCGGTATTGGTAAGATTGAACTGGTGAGTACATACTTGGTAAGTCCTGAGAGGTAGTTGCTGGGGCACTTCATCTTGGCCAGAGCCCGCCCTAAGTCAGCGGCGGCGGAGGTGAGCTGTTCCTCCGGGTCGAAGCGTGGATCAGTGCCACCGACATGTGTACCTACAGGCAACCAGTAAATGTTAGAAGTTAAACTGCAATTGCACAAATGATGTGAAATACTGTAAGACATGGGATGCGGCTAACCTCGATGGCAAACAACAACATCGGCCGTTATGACCCTACGTAAGTACATGGACAGGCATGTTAAGTACAATAGGGTTAGCATCCACCAAAAATAGCAAATGGGCAGCATCTCTAGTGATATCCTGAGTCATGTATTGTAAGTTTGTTGCTGGTATTGGTGAAATTGAGCTGGACAGTTAATACTTGAATATCACACAGCATGCAGTACTGAAATAAACAAGGCACGAACATGCTTAATACATCAATCGTACAAAACATAGTCGTATTGGTAAGATTGAGTTGGTCAGATCATACCTGGTAAGTCCTAGGGGGTAGCCGCTGGGGCACTTCATCTGGGCCAGAGCCTGCACCAAGTCGGCGGCGGAGGCGAGGTGTTCCTCCAGGTCAACACACACAGCGACCATCGCGCCATGGACCACCATCAGCTCCACGACCTCCACGTGATATGTGGTTGGGCTTGCGCGGCGATGCTCTGGAGGTAGGGCGGTGGGGATTTCGAGGCATGAGGATGTTTCGCAGGCGCCATTTAAGCAATCAGGCTGGGCCGTGATAGAGATCGGTGGGTTACCTGACTGGATCCGAGCAGAATGTAGATATGCTTGAAGCTGTGGTTGTGGCGACAATGGTTTGAGCTGCCGGTAGGGGGAGGGGGGAGATAGTGAGGAAATTTGATGGGTGGGGATGTGGTGGGAGGATAAATTCTTAACTCGCGCGCCTAATGAAAATTTCACTGCGAAACTTGAAACTTGGGGAGGGGAAACACACAATGCAAACGAAGCGCATAAAATACTCGTGTGTGACAAAAGAGAAAATTGGCAGATCCCGTCTCCAAAAATGTACACGTGTAGTTGATTTTTTGGTCAATGGTATGCCTGGTTTATTAGGAAACATCGCACAGGTAACTAACTTATGGATCATTAACACAAAAAAATGCACATGGGTACGCTATAGAAACCGTGTGTTTTGTGATCTTCTAATAATTCTTATATCTATCAGCATCTCCAACCACACCTAATTTAAAAAATCTCTTTCATTGTATCAGGATTATTTAATGTACATGAACGAGGCAAGGTGACACCTGATGAGCAATCATCGGTTTATGAAAAGTAATCAAGTGTCAACCTGCCTCGCTCGCGTAGCCAGATTTGATCGTATGCAACAAGAGAGAAGCTTGCTGCCATTCGCCGGCATGGCAATTTAAGCTGGTGTGCGGCCAACTCGCGCGATGAGGTAGGACTAAAAATCAGCTGCAACCAGCTCTAGTCTCCTCCGGTGGCTGCGAGCAGACGTTTCAGGAGTATTTGGGGTCGGGGTGCGGCTACAAAAATTCAGTGAACACATGCTAATCAATGCTCAAAGCCCTCAAAGGATGCGCTTACCGACATTGTACGTTAATAATAGATAGTACCAACTTAAAGTACTACTGGTAATTTGTTCTAAGACTAGTACGTATGTAGTACTGGTAGATGCTCATAATTAATTATACAAACTTACGGGCGACACACGCACTAACTACTTCTCACATGCTGCCATCAGGGCATGCTGGCCAGACGCCGACGTTCTCCTTCCCGGCCTTGTAGGCGGTAGCCCACCGTGCTTCGATCTCCGCCAAGCTCTCCTCAGCACGACGTGTGGCCTCTTCTTTCTTACGGTGGTGGGACTCTCTTTTCTTGACTGCTTTCTGTTGGGGAATGTAGTAATTCAAAAAATTCCTACGATCACGCAAGATCTATCTAGGAGATGCATAGCAACGAGACGGGAGAGTGTGTCCATGTACCCTCGTAAACCGAAAGCGAAAGCGTTTAGTAACACGGCTGATGTAGTCGAATGTCTTCACGATCCAACCGATCCAAGTACCGAACTTACGGCACCTCCGTGTTCAGCACATGTTCAGCACGATGATGTCCCTCGAACTCTTGATCCAGCAAAGGGTTGAGGGAGAGTTCCGTCAGCACGACGGCGTGGCGACGGTGAGCGCAGGGCTTCGCCTAAGCACTACGACGATATGATCGAGGTGTTAAACTGTGGAGGGCGGCATCGCGCACGGCTAAGAGATTGTTTGTTGTGCTTTGGGGTGCCCCCTGCCCCCGTATATAAAGGAGGGGAGGAGGAGGCCATCGGCCTAGGGGGCGCGCCATGGTGGGGAGTCCTACTAGGACTCCCAAATCCTAGTAGGACTCCCCTTTCCTTTCTGGAGTAGGAAAGAGGCAAAGGTAGAGGGAGTAGGAAAGGGCAAGGGGGGCGCCGCCCCCTCCGTTAGTCCAATTCGGACTCCATGGGGGGGCACCACCTCACCTTGGCCTGCCTCCTCTTCTCCCCTATGGCCCAATAAGGCCCATTACTTCCCCGAGGGGTTCCGGTAACCTCCCGGTACTCCGAAAAATACCCGAATCACTCTGGAACCATTACGGTGTCCGAATATAACCTTTCAATATATAAATATTTACCCCTCGACCATTTTGAGTCTCCTCGTCATGTCCGTGATCTTATCCGGGCTCCGAACAAACTTCGGTCATCATATCACATAACTCATAATACAAATCGTCATCGAACATTAAGCGTGCGGACCCTACGGGTTCGAGAACTATGTAGACATGACCTAGACACATCTCTGGTCAATAACCAATAGTGGAACCTGGATGCTCATATTGGCTCCTACATATTCTACGAAGATCTTTATCGGTGAAACTGCATAACAACATGCGTTATTCCCTTTGTCATCCGTATGTTACTTGCCCGAGATTCGATCGTCGGTATCATCATACATAGTTCAGTCTCGTTACTGACAAGTCTCTTTACTTGTTTCGTAATGCATCATCCTGTAACTAACTCATTAGTCACATTGCTTGTTAGGCTTATAGTGATGTGCATTACCAAGAGGGCCCAGAGATACCTCTCCGATACACGGAGTGACAAATCCTAATCTTTATCTATGACAACTCAACAAACAACTTCGGAGAGACCTGTAGAGCATCTCTATAATCACCAAGTTACGTTGCGACGTTTGATAGCACACAAAGTGTTCCTCCGGTACTCGGGAGTTGCATAATCTCATAGTTAGAGGAATATGTATAAGTCATGAAGAAAGCAATAGCAATAAAACTAAACGATCATTATGCTAAGCTAATGGATGGGTCTTGTCCACCACATCATTCTCTAATGATGTGATCCCGTTCATCAAATGACAACACATGTCTATGGTTAGGAAACTTAACCATCTTTGTTTAACGAGCTAGTCAAGTAGAGGCATACTAGGGACACTCTGTTTGTCTATGTATTCACACTTGTACTAAGTTTCCGGTTAATACAATTCTAGCATGAATAATAAACATTTATCATGATATAAGGAAATATAAATAACAACTTTATTATTGCCTCTAGGGCATATTTCCTTCAGTCTCCCACTTGCACTAGAGTCAATAATCTAGATTACATAGTAATGATTCTAACACCCATGGAGTCTTGGTGCTGATCATGTTTTGCTCGTGGAAGAGGCTTAGTCAACGGGTCTGCAACATTCAGATCCGTATGTATTTTGCAAATCTCTATGTCTCCCTCCTTGACTTGATCGCGGATGGAGTTGAAGCGTCTCTTGATGTGTTTGCTTCTCTTGTGAAATTTGGATTCCTTCGCTAAGGCAATTGCTCCAGTATTGTCACAAAGATTTTCATTGGACCCCATGCAGTAGGTATTACACCTAGATCGGATATGAACTCCTTCATCCAGACTCCTTCATTTGTTGCTTCCGAAGTAGCTATGTACTCTGCTTCACACGTAGATCCCGCCACAACGCTCTGCTTGGAACAGCACCAACTGACCTCCACCATTCAATATAAATACGTATCCGGTTTGTGACTTAGAGTCATCCGGATCAGTGTCAAAGCTTGCATCGACGTAACCATTTACGACGAGCTCTTTGTCACCTCCATAAACGAGAAACATATCCTTAGTCCTTTTCAGGTATTTCAGGATGTTCTTGACCGCTGTCCAGTGATCCACTCCTGGATTACTTTGGTACCTCCCTGCTAAACTTATAGCAAGGCACACATCAGGTCTGGTACACACATTGCATACATGATAGAACCTATGGCTGAGGCATAGGGAATGACTTTCATTTTCTCTCTATCTTCTGCAGTGGTCGGGCATTGAGTCTGACTCAACTTCACACCTTGTAACACAGGCAAGAACCCTTTCTTTGACTGATCCATTTTGAACTTCTTCAAAACTTTATCAAGGTATGTGCTTTGTGAAAGTCCAATTAAGCGTCTTGATCTA
This sequence comes from Triticum aestivum, assembly GCF_018294505.1. Classification (NCBI taxonomy): domain Eukaryota; kingdom Viridiplantae; phylum Streptophyta; class Magnoliopsida; order Poales; family Poaceae; genus Triticum; species Triticum aestivum. The sequence continues at coordinate 183,574,884 of NC_057805.1, read as the reverse complement.
TCTCTATAGATCTTGATGCCCAATATATAAGCAGCTTCACCGAGGTCTTTCATTGAAAAATTCTTATTCAAGTATCCTTTTATGCTATCCAGAAATTCTGTATTATTTCCAATCAACAATATGTCATCCACATATAATATTAGAAATGCTACAGAGCTCCCACTCACTTTCTTGTAAATACAGGCTTCTCCAAAAGTCTGTATAAAACCATATGCTTTGATCACACTATCAAAGCGTATATTCCAACTCCGAGAGGCTTGCACCAGTCCATAAATGGATCGCTGGAGCTTGCACACTTTGTTAGCACCTTTAGGATCGACAAAACCTTCTGGTTGCATCATATACAACTCTTCTTTAAGATATCCATTAAGGAATGCAGTTTTGACATCCATTTGCCAAATTTCATAATCATAAAATGCGGCAATTGCTAACATGATTCGGACAGACTTAAGCATCGCTACGGGTGAGAAGGTCTCATCGTAGTCAACTCCTTGAACTTGTCGAAAACCTTTCGCAACAAGTCGAGCTTTGTAGACAGTAACATTACCGTCAGCGTCAGTCTTCTTTTTGAAGATCCATTTATTCTCTATGGCTTGCCGATCATCGGGCAAGTCAACCAAAGTCCACACTTTGTTCTCATACATGGATCCCATATCAGATTTCATGGCCTCAAGTCATTCGCGGAATCTGGGCTCATCATCGCTTCCTCATAGTTTGTAGGTTCGTCATGGTCAAGTAACATGACCTCCAGAATAGGATTACCGTACCACTCTGGTGCGGATCGTACTCTGGTTGACCTACGAGGTTCGGTAGTAACTTGATCTGAAGTTTCATGATCATCATCATTAGCTTCCTCACTAATTGGTGTAGGAATCACTGGAACTAATTTCTGTGATGAACTACTTTCCAACTCAGGAGAAGGTACAATTACCTCATCAAGTTCTACTTTCCTCCCACTCGCTTCTTTCGAGAGAAACTCCTTCTGTAGAAAGGATCCATTCTTAGCAACGAATATCTTGCCTTCGGATCTGTGATAGAAGATGTACCCAAAAGTCTCTTTTGGGTATCCTATGAAGACACATTTCTCTGATTTGGGTTTGAGCTTATCAGGTTGAAGCTTTTCCACATAAGCATCGCAACCCTAAACTTTAAGAAACGACAACTTAGGTTTCTTGCCAAACCATAGTTCATATGGTGTAGTCTCAACGGATTTAGATGGTGCCCTATTTAACGCGAATGCAACCGTCTCTAAAGCATAACCCCAAAATGATAGCGGTAAATCAGTAAGAGACATCATAGATCGTACCATATGTAATAAAGTACGGCTACGATGTTCGGACATACCATTACGCTGTGGTGTTCCAGGTGGCATGAGTTGCGAAACTATTCCACATTGTTTCAAATGAAGACCAAACTCATAACTCAAATATTCACCTCCACGATTAGATCGTAGAAACTTTATTTTCTTGTTACGATGATTTTCCACTTCACTCTGAAATTCTTTGAACTTTTCAAATGTTTCAGACTTATGTTTCATTAAGTAGATATACCATATCTACTCAAATCATCTGTGAAGGTAAGAAAATAACAACACCCGCCGCGAGCCTCAACACTCATCGGACCGCATACATCAGTATGTATTATTTCCAATAAGTCAGTTGCTCGCTGCATTGTTCCGGAGAACGGAGTTTTAGTCATCTTGCTCATGAGGCATGGTTCGCAAGCATCAAGTGATTCATAATCAAGTGATTCCAAAAGCCCATCAACATGGAGTTTCTTCATGTGCTTTACACCAGTATGACCTAAACGACAGTGCCACAAATAAGTTGCACTATCATTATTAACCTTGCATCTTTTGGCTTCAATATTATGAATATGTGTATCAGTACAATCGAGATTCAACAAAAATGGACCACTCATCAAAGGTGCATGACCATAAAAGATATTACTCATATAAATAGAACAACCATTATTCTCTGATTTAAATGAATAACCGTCTCGCATCAAACAAGATCCAGATATAATGTTCATGCTTAACGCTGGCATCAAATAAAATTATTCAGGTCTAAAATAATCCCGAAGGTAGATGTAGAGGTAGCGTGCCGACGGCGATCACATCGACTTTGGAACCATTTTCCACGCACATCGTCACTTCGTCCTTAGCCAATCTTCGTTTAATCCGTAGCCCCTGTTTTGAGTTGCAAATATGAGCAATAGAACCAGTATCAAATCCCAGGCGCTACTACGAGCATTAGTAAGGTACACATCAATAACATGTATATCAAATATACCTTTCACTTTGCCATCCTTCTTATCCTCCAAATACTTGGGGCAGTTCCGCTTCCAGTGACCAGTCCCTTTGCAGTAGAAGCACTCAGTCTTAGGCTTAGGTCCAGAGTTGGGCTTCTTCACTTGAGCAACAACTTGCTTGCCATTCTTCTTGAAGTTCCCCTTCTTCCCTTTGCCCTTTTTCTTGAAACTAGTGGTCTTGTTAACCATCAACACTTGATGCTCCTTCTTGATTTCTACCTCCGCAGCCTTTAGCATCGCGAAGAGCTCGAGAATTGTCTTATTCATCCCTTGCATATTATAGTTTATCCCAAAGCTTTTATAGCTTGGTGGAAGTGATTGAAGAACTCTGTCAATGACACTATCATTAGGAAGATTAACTCCCAGTTGAGTCAAGTGGTTGTGGTACCCAGGCATTCTGAGTATATGTTCACTGAAAAAACTATTCTCCTCCATTTTCCAGCTATAGAACTTATAGGAGACTTCATATCTCTCAATTCGGGAATTTGCATGAAATATTAACTTCAACTCCTGGAACATCTCATATGCTCCATGGCATTCACAACGTCTCTGAAGTCCTTATTCTAAGCCGTAAAGCATGGCACACTGAACTATCGAGTAGTCATCAGCTTTGCTCTGCCAGACGTTCATAACGTCCGGAGTTGCTCCTGCACCGGGTCTTGCACCTAGCGGTGCTTCCGGGACGTAATTCTTTTGTGTAGCAATGAGGATATCCTCAAGTTACGGACCCAGTCCATGTAGTTGCTACCATCATCTTTCAACTTAGCTTTCTCTAGGAACTCATTAAAATTCAAAGGAACGGTAGCACGGCCCATTGATCTACAACAACATAGACATGCAAAAACTATCAGGTAGTAAGTTCATGATAAATTAAAGTTCAGTTAATCATATTACTTAAGAACTCCCACTTCGATAGATATCCCTCGAGTCATCTAAATGATCACGTGATCCATATTAACTAAACGATGTCCGGTCATCACCTGAGATGGAGTAGTTTTCAATGGTGAACATCACTATGTTGATGATATCTACTATATGATTCACGTTTGACCTTTCGGTCTCAGTGTTCCGAGGCCATATCTGCATATGCTAGGCTCTTCAAGCTTAACCCGGGTATTCTGCACGTGCAAAACTGGCTTGCACCCGTTGTATGTGAATGTAGATCTTATCACACCCGATCATCACGTGGTGTCTCAGCACGACGAACTGTAGCAACGGAGCATACTCAGGGAGAACACTTATACCTTGAAATTTAGTGAGGGATCATCTTATAATGCTACCGCCGTACTATGCAAAATAAGATGCATAAAGGATAAACATCACATGCAATCAAAAGATGTGACATGATATGGCCATCATCATCTTGTGCCTTTGATCTCCATCTCCAAAGCACCGTCATGATCTCCATCGTCACCGGCTTGACACCTTGATCTCCACGTAGCATCGTTGTCGTCTCACCAACTATTGCTTCTATGACTATCACTACCGCTTAGTGATAAAGTAAAGCAATTACATGGTGATTGCATTTCATACAATAAAGCGACAACCATAAGGCTCCTGCCAGTTGCCGATAACTTTTACAAAACATGATCATCTCATACAATAATTTATATCTCATCACGTCTTGACCATATCACATCAAAACATGCCCTAAAAAGAAGTTACACGTGCTCTACTTTGTTGTTGCAAATTTTACCCGGCTGCTACGGGCTTCTAGCAAGAACCGTTCTTACCTATGCATCAAAACCACAATGATTTTTCGTTAAGTGTGTTGTTTTGACCTTCAACAAGGACTGGCCATAGTCAAACTCGATTCAACTATAGTTGGAGAAACAGACACCCGCCAGCCACCTGTGTGTGAAGCACGTCGGTAGAACCAGTCTCATGAACGCGGTCATGTAATGTCGGTCCGGGCCGCTTCATCCAACAATACCGCCGAATCAAAGTAAGACGTTCATGGTAAGAAGTATGACTATTATCGCCCACAACACATTGTGTTCTACTCGTGCATATATTATCTATGCATAGACCTGGCTCGGATGCCACTGTTGGGGAACGTAGTAATTCAAAAAAATTCCAACAATCACGCAAGATCTATCTAGGAGATGCATAGCAACAAGCCGGGAGAGTGTGTCCACGTACCCTCGTAAACCGAAAGCGGAAGCGTTTAGTAACGCGGTTGATGTAGTCAAACATCTTGATGATCCAAACGATCCAAGTACCGAACGTACGGCACCTCCATGTTCAGCACACGTTCAGCACGATGACGTCCCTCGAACTCTTGATCCAGCAGAGGGTTGAGGGAGAGTTCCGTCAGCACGACGAGGTGGCAACGGTGATGATGAATTTACCGGCGCAGGGCTTCACCTAAGCACTACAACGATATGACCGAGGTGTTAAACTGTGGAGGGGGGCACCGCACACGGCTAAGAGATTGTCTGTTGTGCTTTGGGGTGCCCCCTTCCCCCGTATATAAAGGAGGGGAGGAGGAGGCCGTCGGCCTAGGGGGCGTGCCACGGTGGGGAGTCCTACTAGGACTCCCAAGTCCTAGTAGGATTTGAAGGAAATATGCCCTAGAGGCAATAATAAAGTTATTATTTATTTCCTTATATCATGATAAATGTTTATTATTCATGCTAGAATTGTATTAACCGGAAACATAATACATGTGTGAATACATAGACAAACAGAGTGTCACTAGTATGCCTCTACTTGACTAGCTCATTAATCAAAGATGGTTATGTTTCCTAGCCATAGACATGAGTTGTCATTTGATTAACGGGATCACTTCATTAGGAGAATGACGTGATTGACTTGACACATTCCGTTAGCTTAGCACTCGATCGTTTAGTATGCTACTATTGCTTTCTTCATGACTTATACATGTTCCTATGACTATGAGATTATGCAACTCCCGTTTACCGGAGGAACACTTTGTGTGCTACCAAACGTCACAACGTAACTGGGTGATTATAAAGGTGCTCTACAGGTGTCTCCAAAGGTACTTGTTGGGTTGGCGTATTTCGAGATTAGGATTTGTCACTCCGATTGTCGGAGAGGTATCTCTGGGCCCACTCAGTAATACACATCACTATAAGCCTTGCAAGCATTGTGAGTAATGAGTTAGTTACGGGATGATGTATTACGGAACGAGTAAGGAGACTTGCCGGTAACGAGATTGAACTAGGTATCGAGATACCGACGATCGAATCTCGGGCAAGTAACATACCGATGACAAAGGGAACAACGTATGTTGTTATGCGGTCTGACCGATAAAGATCTTCATAGAATATGTAGGAACCAATATGAGCATCCAGGTTCCGCTATTGGTTATTGACCGGAGAGGTGTCTCGGTCATGTCTACATAGTTCTGAAACCCGTAGGGTCCGCACGCTTAACATTACGAGGACAGTTATATTATGAGTTTATATGTTCTGATGTACCGAAGGTTGTTCAGAGTCCCGGATGTGATCACGGACATGATGAGGAGTCTCGAAATGGTCGAGACATAAAGATTGATATATTGGAAGCCTATGTTTGGACATCGGAAGTGTTCCGGGTGAAATCGGGATTTTTCCGGAGTACCGGGAGGTTACCGGAACCCCCCGGTAACTTAATGGGCCTTATTGAGCCTAGGTGGAAGAGAGGAGAGGAGGCTAGGGCAGGGCCACGCCCCCCTTCCCCCCCAGTCCGAATAGGACAAGGAGAGGGGGCGGCGCCCCCCTTCCTTCCTCCCCTCCAGCTCTTTCTCCTTCCACTCCTAGTCCAACATGGAAAGGGGGGGAGTCCTACTCCCGGTAGGAGTAGGACTCCTCCTGGCGCGCCTCTACCTCCTAGGCCGGCGGCCTCCCCCTTGCTCCTTTATATACGGGGGCAGGGGGGCACCTCTCGACACACAATTGATCAACGATCTTTTAGCCGTGTGCGGTGCCCCCTCCACCATATTACACCTCGATAATATCGTAGCGGAGCTTAGGCGAAGCCCTGCGTCGGTAGAACATCATCATCGTCACCACGCCGTCGTGCTGACGAAACTCTCCCTCAACACTCGGCTGGATCGGAGTTCGAGGGACGTCATCGAGCTGAACGTGTGCTGAACCCGGAGGTGTCGTACGTTCGGTACTTGATCGGTCGGATCGTGAAGACGTACGACTACATCAATCGCGTTGTGTTAGCGCTTCCGCTATCGGTCTACGAGGGTACGTAGACAACACTCTCCCCTCTCGTTGCTATGCATCACCATGATCTTGCGTGTTCGTAGGAAATTTTTGGAAATTACTAAGTTCACCAACAGTGGCATCCGAGCCTGGTTTTATGCGTTGATGTTATGCACGAGTAGAACACAAGTGAGTTGTGGGCGATATAAGTCATACTGCTTACCAGCATGTCATACTTTGGTTCAGCGGTATTGTGAGATGAAGCGGCCCGGACCGACATTACGCGTACGCTTACGCGACACTGGTTTCACCGTTGCGAGCACTCGTTGCTTAAAGGTGACTTGCGGGTGTCTGTCTCTATCACTTTAGTTGAACCGAGTGTGGCTACGCCTGGTCCTTGCGAAGGTTAAAACAACACCAACTTGACAAACTATCGTTGTGGTTTTGATGCGTAGGTAAGAACGGTTCTTGCTAAGCCCGTAGCAGCCATGTAAAACTTGCAACAACAAAGTAGAGGACGTCTAACTTATTTTTGCAGGGCATGTTGTGATGTGATATGGTCAAGACATGATGCTATATTTTATTGTATGAGATGATCATGTTTTGTAACCGAGTTATCGGCAACTGGCAGGAGCCATATGGTTGTCGCTTTATTGTATGCAATGCAATTGCCATGTAATTGTTTTACTTTATCACTAAGCGGTAGCGATAGTCGTAAAAGCAATAGTTGGCGAAACGACAACGATGCTACGATGGAGATCAAGGTGTCGAGCCGGTGACGATGGTGATCATGACGGTGCTTCGGAGATGGAGATCACAAGCACAAGATGATGATGGCCATATCATATCACTATATTGATTGCATGTGATGTTTATCATTTATGCATCTTATCTTGCTTTGATTGACGGTAGCATTATAAGTTGATCTCTCACTAAAATTTCAAGATAAAAGTGTTCTCCCTGAGTATGCACCGTTGCCAAAGTTCGTCGTGCCCAGACACCACGTGATGATCGGGTGTGATAAGCTCTACGTCCATCTACAACGGGTGCAAGCCAGTTTTGCACACGCAGAATACTCAGGTTAAACTTGACGAGCCTAGCATATGCAGATATGGCCTCGGAAAACGGAGACCGAAAGGTCGAGCGTGAATCATATAGTAGATATGATCAACATAGTGATGTTCACCATTGAAAACTACTCCATTTCTGGTTTAGTTGATTTGGATCACGTAATCACTTAGATGATTAGAGGGATGTCTATCTAAGTGGGAGTTCTTAAGTAATATGATTAATAGAACTTAAATTCATCATGAACTTAGTACCTGATAGTATCTTGCTTGTCTATGTTAATTGTAGATAGATGGCCCGTGCTGTTGTTCCGTTGAATATTAATGCGTTCCTTGAGAAAGCAAAGTTGAAAGATGATGGTAGCAATTAGACGGACTGGGTCCGTAACTTGAGGATTATCCTCATTGCTGCACAGAAGAATTACGTCCTGGAAGCACCGCTAGGTGCCAGGCCTCCTGCAAGAGCAACACCAGAAGTTATGAACGTCTGGAAGAGCAAAACTGATGACTACTCGATAGTTCAGTGTTCCATGCTTTACGGCTTAGAACCGGGTCTTCAACGACGTTTTGAACGTCATGGAGCATATGAGATGTTCCAGGAGTTGAAGTTAATATTTCAAGCAAATGCCCGGATTGAGAGATATGAAGTCTCCAATAAGTTCTACAGCTGCAAGATGGAAGAGAATAGTTCTGTCAGTGAGCATATACTCAAAATGTCTGGGTATAATAATCACTTGATTCAACTGGGAGTTAATCTTTCGAATGATAGTGTCATTGACAGAATTCTTCAATCACTGCCACCAAGCTACAAGAGCTTCGTGATGAACTATAACGTGCAAGGGATGAATAAGACAATTCCTGAGCTCTTCGCAATGCTAAAGGCAGCGGAGGTAGAAATCAAAAAGGAGCATCAAGTGTTGATGGTCAGTAAAACCACTAGTTTCAAGAAAAAGGGCAAAGGGAAGAAGAAGGGGAACTTCAAGAAGAACATCAAGCAAGTTGCTGTTCAGGAGAAGAAACCCAAGTCTGGACCTAAGCCTAAAACTGAGTGCTTCTACTGCAAGCAGACTGGTCACTGGAAGCGGAACTGCCCCAAGTATTTGGCGGATAAGAAGGATGCCAAGGTTAACAAAGGTATATGTGATATACATGTTATTGATGTGTACCTTACCAGAGCTCGCAGTAGCACCTGGGTATTTGATACTGGTTCTGTTGCTAATATTTGCAACTCGAAACAGGGACTATGGATTAAGCGAACACTGGCTAAGGACGAGGTGACAATGCGCGTGGGAAATGGTTCCAAAGTCGATGTGATCGCGGTCGGCACGCTACCTCTACATCTACGTTCGGGATTAGTATTAGACCTAAATAATTGTTATTTGGTGCCAGCGTTGAGCATGAACATTATATCTGGATCTTGTTTAATGCGAGACGGTTATTCATTTAAATCAGAGAATAATGGTTGTTCTATTTATATGAGTAATATCTTTTATGGTCATGCACCCTTGAAGAGTGGTCTATTTTTAATGAATCTCGGTAGTAGTGACACACATATTCATAATGTCGAAGCCAAAAGATGCAGAGTTGATAATGATAGTGCAACTTATTTGTGGCACTGCCGTTTAGGTCATATCGGTGTAAAGCGCATGAAGAAACTCCACACTGATGGACTTTTGGAATCACTTGATTATGAATCACTTGGTACTTGCGAACCGTGTCTCATGGGCAAGATGACTAAAACACCGTTCTCCGGAACTATGGAGAGAGCAACAGATTTATTGGAAATCATACATACAGATGTATGTGGTCCGATGAATATTGAGGCTCGTGGCGGATATCGTTATTTTCTCACCTTCACAGATGATTTGAGCAGATATGGGTATATCTACTTAATGAAACATAAGTCTGAAACATTTGAAAAGTTCAAAGAATTTCAGAGTGAAGTTGAAAATCATCATAACAAGAAAATAAAATTTCTACGATCTGATCGTGCAGGAGAATATTTGAGTTATGAGTTTGGTCTTCATTTGAAACAATGCGGAATAGTTTCGCAACTCACGCCACCCGGAACACCACAACGTAATGGTGTGTCCGAACGTCGTAATCGTACTTTACTAGATATGGTGCGATCTATGATGTCTCTTACTGATTTACCGCTATCGTTTTGGGGTTATGCTTTAGAGACGGCTGCATTCACTCTAAATAGGGCACCATCGAAATCCGTTGAGACGACGCCTTATGAACTATGGTTTGGCAAAAAACCAAAGTTGTCGTTTCTTAAAATTTGGGGTTGCGATGCTTATGTGAAGAAACTTCAACCTGATAAGCTCGAACCTAAATCGGAGAAATGTGTCTTCATAGGATACCCAAAGGAGACTGTTGGGTACACCTTCTATCACAGATCCGAAGCCAAGACATTCGTTGCTAAGAATGGATCCTTTCTAGAGAAGGAGTTTCTCTCGAAAGAAGTGAGTGGGAGGAAAGTAGAACTTGATGAGGTAACTGTACCTGCTCCCTTATTGGAAAGTAGATCATCACAGAAACCAGTTTCTGTGACACCTACACCAATTAGTGGGGAAGTTAATGATAATGATCATGAAACTTCAGATCAAGTTATTACTGAACCTCGTAGGTCAACCAGATTAAGATCCGCACTAGAGTGGTACGGTAATCCTGTTCTGGAGGTTATGTTACTAGACCATGACGAACCGACGAACTATGAAGAAGCGATGGTGAGCCCAGATTCCGCAAAATGGCTTGAGGCCATGAAATCCGAGATGGGATCCATGTATGAGAACAAAGTATGGACTTTGGTTGACTTGCCTGATGATCGGCAAGCCATTGAAAATAAATGGATCTTCAAGAAGAAGACTGACGCTGACGGTAATGTTACTGTCTATAAAGCTCGACTTGTTGTGAAAGGTTTTCGACAAGTTCAAGGGATTGACTATGACGAGACCTTCTCACCCGTAGCGATTCTTAAGTCTGTCCGAATCATGTTAGCAATTGCGGCATTTTATGATTATGAAATTTGGCAAATGGATGTAAAAACTGCATTCCTGAATGGATTTCTGGAAGAAGAGTTGTATATGATGCAACCGGAAGGTTTTATCGATCCAAAGGGAGCTAACAAAGTGTGCAAGCTCCAGCGATCCATTTATGGACTGGTGCAAGCCTCTCGGAGTTGGAATAAACGCTTTGATAGTGTGATCAAAGCATTTGGTTTTATACAGACTTTTGGAGAAGCCTGTATTTACAAGAAAGTGAGTGGGAGCTCAGTAGCATTTCTGATATTATATGTGGATGACATATTACTGATTGGAAATGATATAGAATTTCTGGATAGCATAAAGGGATACTTGAATAAGAGTTTTTAATGAAAGACCTCGGTGAAGCTGCATATATATTAGGCATCAAGATCTATAGAGATAGATCAAGACGCTTAATTGGACTTTCACAAAGCACATACCTTGACAAAGTTTTGAAGAAGTTCAAAATGGATCAAGCAAAGAAAGGGTTCTTGCCTGTACTACAAGGTGTGAGATTGAGTAAGACTCAAAGCCCGACCACTGCAGAAGATAGAGAGAAGATGAAAGATGTTCCCTATGCTTCAGCCATAGGCTCTATCATGTATGCAATGTTGTGTACCAGACCTGATGTGTGCCTTGCTATAAGTTTAGCAGGGAGGTACCAAAGTAATCCAGGAGTGGATCACTGGACAGCGGTCAAGAACATCCTGAAATACCTGAAAAGGACTAAGGATATGTTTCTCATCGTAAATGGTTACGTTGATGCAAGCTTTGACACTGATCCGGACGATTCTAAATCGCAAACCGGATACGTATTTATATTGAATGGTGGAGCTGTCAGTTGGTGCAGTTCTAAGCAAAGTGTCGTGGCAGGATCTACGTGTGAAGCGGAGTACATAGCTGCTTCGGAAGCAGCAAATGAAGGAGTCTGGATGAAGGAGTTCATATCCTTTCTAGGTGTCATACCTAGTGCATCGGGACCAATGAAAATCTTTTGTGACAATACTGGTGCAATTGCCTTGGCAAAGGAATCCAGATTTCACAAGAGAACCAAGCACATCAAAAGACGCTTCAATTCCATCTGGGATTTAGTCCAGGTGGGAGACATAGAAATTTGCAAGATACATACGGATCTGAATGTTGCAGACCCGTTGACTAAGCCTCTTCCACGAGCAAAACATGATCAGCACCAAGACTCCATGGGTGTAAGAATCATTACTGTGTAATCTAGATTATTGACTCTAGTGCAAGTGGGAGACTGAAGGAAATATGCCCTAGAGTCAATAATAAAGTTATTATTTATTTCCTTATATCATGATAAATGTTTATTATTCATGCTAGAATTGTATTAACCGGAAACATAATACATGTGTGAATACATAGACAAACAGAGTGTCACTAGTATGCCTCTACTTGACTAGCTCGTTAATCAAAGATGGTTATGTTTCCTAGCCATAGACATGAGTTGTCATTTGATTAACGGGATCACTTCATTAGGAGAATGACGTGATTGACTTGACCCATTCCGTTAGCTTAGCACTCGATCGTTTAGTATGCTGCTATTGCTTTCTTCATGACTTATACATGTTCCTATGACTATGAGATCATGCAACTCCCGTTTACTGGAGGAACACTTTGTGTGCTACCAAACGTCACAACGTAACTAGGTGATTATAAAGGTGCTCTACAGGTGTCTCCAAAGGTACTTGTTGGGTTGGCGTATTTCGAGATTAGGATTTGTCACTCCGATTGTCGGAGAGGTATCTCTGGGCCCACTCAGTAATACACATCACTATAAGCCTTGCAAGCATTGTGACTAATGAGTTAGTTACGGGATGATGTATTACGGAACGAGTAAAGAGACTTGCCGGTAACGAGATTGAACTAGGTATCGAGATACCGACGATCGAATCTCGGGCAAGTAACATACCGATGACAAAGGGAACAACGTATGTTGTTATGCGGTCTGACCGATAAAGATCTTCGTAGAATATGTAGGAACCAATATGAGCATCCAGGTTCCGTTATTGGTTATTGACTGGAGAGGTGTCTCGGTCATGTCTACATAGTTCTCGAACCCGTTGGGTCCGCACGCTTAACGTTACGATGACAGTTATATTATGAGTTTATATGTTTTGATGTACCGAAGGTTGTTCGGAGTCCCGGATGTGATCACGGACATGACGAGGAGTCTCGAAATGGTCGAGACATAAAGATTGATATATTGGAAGCCTATGTTTGGACATCGGAAGTGTTCCGGGTGAAATCGGGATTTTTCGGAGTACCGGGAGGTTACCGGAACCCCCCTGTAACTTAATGGGCCTTATTGAGCCTAGGTGAAAGAGAGGAGAGGAGGCTAGGGCAGGGCTGCGCCCCCTTCCCCCCCAGTCTGAATAGGACAAGGAGAGGGGGGCGGCGCCCCCCCTTCCTTCCTCCCGTCCACCTCTTTCCCCTTCCACTCCTAGTCCAACATGGAAAGGGGGGGAGTCCTACTCCCGGTAGGAGTAGGACTCCTCCTGGCGCACCTCTACCTCCTAGGCCGGCGGACTCCCCCTTGCTCCTTTATATACGGGGGCAGGGGGGCACCTCTCGACACACAATTGATCAATGATCTTTTAGCCGTGTGCGGTGCCCCCTCCACCATATTACACCTTGATAATATCGTAGCGGAGCTTAGGCGAAGCCCTGCGTCGGTAGAACATCATCATCGTCACCACGCCGTCGTGCTGACGAAACTCTCCCTCAACACTCGGCTGGATCGGAGTTCGAGGGACGTCATCGAGCTAAACGTATGCTGAACTCGGAGGTGCCGTACGTTCGGTACTTGATCGGTCGGATCGCGAAGACGTATGACTACATCAACCGCGTTGTGTTAACGCTTCCGCTATCGGTCTACGAGGGTACATAGACAACACTCTCCCCTCTCGTTGCTATGCATCACCATGATCTTGCGTGTTCATAGGAAATTTTTTGAAATTACTACGTTCCCCGACAGGATTCCCCTTTCCTTTCTGGAGTAGGAAAGAGGGAAAGGGAGAGGGAGTAGGAAAGGGCAAGGGGGGCGCCGCCCCCTCCCTTATTCCAATTCGGATTCCATGGTGGGGGGAACCTCCCCTTGGCCTGCCTCCTCTTCTCCCCTATGGCCCAATAAGGCCCATTACTTCCCCGGGGGGTTCCGGTAACCTCCCGATACTCCAAAAAATACCCGAATCACTCCTTAACCATTTCGGTGTCCAAATATAACCTTCCAATATATCAATCTTTACATCTCGACCATTTCGAGACTCCTCGTCTTGTCCGTGATCTCATCCAGGACTCCGAACAAACTTCGGTCATCAAATCACACAACTCATAATACAAATCGTCATCGAACGTTAAGCGTGCGGACCCTACGGGTTCGAGAACTATGTAGACATGACCGAGACACATCTCCGGTCAATAACCAATAGCGGAACCTGGATGCTCATATTGGCTCCTACATATTCTACGAAGATCTTTATCGGTCAAACCGCATAACAACATACGTTATTCGCTTTGTCATCGGTATGTTACTTGCCCGAGATTCGATCGTCGGTATCACATACCTAGTTCAATCTCGTTACCAGCAAGTCCCTTTACTCGTACCGTAATGGATCATCCCGTAACTAACTCATTAGTCACATTGCTTGCAAGGCTTATAGTGATGTGCATTACTGAGAGGGCCCAGAGATACCTCTCCGAAACACGGAGTGACAAATCCTAATCTTGATCTATGCCAACTGAACAAACACCTTCGAAGACACCTGTAGAGCATCATTATAATCACCCAGTTATGTTGTGATGTTTGATAGCACACAAAGTGTTCCTCCGGTATTCGGGAGTTGCATAATCTCATAGTCAGAGGAATATGTATAAGTCATGAAGAAAGCAATAGCAATAAAACTAAGCTAACGGATGGGTCTTGTCCATCACATCATTCTCTAATGGTGTGATCCCGTTCATCAAATGACAACACATGTCTATGGTTAGGAAACTTAACCATCTTTGATTAACGAGCTAGTCAAGTAGAGGCATACTAGGGACACTTTGTTTGTCTATGTATTCACACATGTACTAAGTTTCCGGTTAATACAATTCTAGCATGAATAATAAACATTTATCATGATATAAGGAAATATAAATAAAAACTCTATTATTGCCTCTAGGGCATATTTCCTTCACTTTCTGCCTTTTCCTCTCCTTCTGTGCGGCTTTAGCCGCCTCTAGATCCACCGCTCATTCGGCCATGGCAGCCTCAAAGTTCGCCCACGTAACTGTCTGGCCGGCGGCGGCGTTGAACTCAGCGCGGCGAGATGCCATCGTTTCCTTACCATGTGTACGGTCGCGAGCGACGAGGGACGCGGCGCGGCGGGATGCCATCGCTTCCTTACCAGTTGATACATCTCCAATGTATCTATAATTATTGATTGTTCCATGCTATTATATTATCAATCTTGGATGTTTTATAATCATTTTATAGTCAATCATTTTTGGTACTAACCTATTGACATAGTGGCAAGTGCCAGTTGCTGTTTTTCCATGTTTTTTACATCGCAGGAAATCAATATCAGACGGAGTCCAAATGCCACGAAACTCCACGATGATTTTTTATGGGTGAAAAGGAACACAACGGGCCCTGGCTGCGCCTGGGGGGTGCCCTGAGGGGGGCACAACCCACCAGGGCGTGCCAGGAGGCCCAGGCGCGCCCTGGTGGGTTGTGCCCACCTCGGGTGCCCCCGGACCACCTCTTTGCTCTATAAATACCACAATATTCCAGAAACCCTAAAGGCGTCGACGAAATATTCATCCAGCCGCCGCAGAGTCCAGAACCACCAGATCCTATCTAGACACCATCTCGGATGGGGTTCACCACCTCCATTGGTGCCTCTCCGATGATGCGTGAGTAGTTCTTTGTAGACCTTCGGGTCCGTAGTTAGTAGCTAGATGGCTTTCTCTCTCTCACTGAATTCTCAATACAATGGTCTCTTGGAGATCCATATGATGTGACTCTTTTGCAGTGTGTTTGTTGGGATCTGATGAACTTCGAGTTTATGATCAGTTATATCTTTTTATATCCAGGAAAAGTTATTTGAGTTTCTTTGATCTCTTATATGCATGATCTCTTATAGCCTCGTATTTCTTCTTCGATATTTGGGTTTTGTTTGGCCAACTTGATCTATTTATCTTGCAATGGGAAGAGGTGCTTTGTAGTGGGTTCGATCTTACGGTGCTTGATCCCAGTGACAGAAAGGGAACCGACACGTATGCATCGTTGCTACTAAGGATAAAACGATGGGGTCCATCTCTACATAGATATATCTTGTCTACATCATGTCATCGTTCTTATTGCATTACTCCGTTTTCCATGAACTTAATACAGTAGATGCATGCTGGATAGCGGTTGATGTGTGGAGTAATAGTAGTAGATGCAGGAAGGAGTCGGTCTACTAATCTTGGACGTGATGCCTATATAATGACCATTACCTGGATATCGTCATGATTATTTGAAGTTCTATCAATTTCCCAACAGTAATTTGTTTACCCACCGTTTGCTATTTTTCTCGAGAGAAGCCACTAGTGAAACCTACGGCCCCTGGGTATTCTTTCTCATATATTTTGCCTTTGCGATCTACTTTTTCCTTGCATTTATTTTCAGATCTATTAAACCAAAAATACAAAAATACCTCACTGCATTTTATTTCTATTTATTTTATTTGGCGTTCGATCTATCAATCTACTACAAATTTACCTCACGTCCTTTGCCTATCTTGAGGCGCCGTACCCCGGAAGGGATTGACAACCCCTTTAACACGTCGTGTTGCGAGGATTTGTTATCTTTGTGCAGGGGCTGTTTACGCTGTGTTGCTTGGTTCTCCTACTGGTTCGATAACCATGGTTTCATATCTGAGGGAAATACCTACCGCCGCTGTGCTGCATCATCCCTTCCTCTTTGGGGAAATACCGACGTAGCTTCAAGCGACATCACCAGTTGCTGTGCGTCGCGGTGCCATGAACGACGCTTGGAGAGAGCTCTGGAACGGAGTGGCCGGGCATCCGTATAGTGCGGTGGTTTTTAAGAGCTTAACGACAAACGACGAAGGAAATTTAGTTTCCCTTACAATTTTGCTCATTCATTATTGCACACGGTTCATCTCCACCGCCTCCGGAAACAGTGTGCGCTGAGACTATTGTGTGTTGCATTATGATTGGCCAGAACCCCAGCCACTCGGATCGGGCGTGTGCACTGTAGGATGCACCGCGATCGAACGACAATCCACGTCCCTCACATCACACCCGTGTAGTTGTGGCTGGATTGGATTTATATGCACTAAATGCCTAGAAAATGCACATAATCCCCTAAATATGGTAAATGAGCCCGAAAAAATGCCAAATTTGAACACGGTGATTTCCAGGTTGTATGTTCATCGTAAAAAAAAACTCCACGGCAAAGAACAAAGAAAATTTGGATTCCCCTTCAATCCTGGTGATTTCCCTCTCGAAAGCATGGAACTTCCTCGGTGATGGTTCGATATATGAAGGGCGTGCATGATGACATAAGCCAAACCGTCTAAATTTTTAACCAGGGCATGGTGAGGACATACCATGGCACCATGCCAGGCGTCATGTTTTCAAGCATTTATTTCATTTTTTCTATAGTTGAAAACCCAATAAACAAACATTTGCGTTGACTATTGCCACACATTTCATCAAAATATCTGCCCATTTCTTGTAAAAGGCATGAAAATTTACTAAATGGCACGAGCATGGTTTTCCAGGCCGTTCTTGTGCACCCTTTCATGCACCGATTGTTTGATCTTGAATTATGTGCATTAATGCCTAGAAAATGCACATAATCCCCTAAATATGGTAAATGAACCCGAAAAAGTACCAAATTTGAACATGGTGATTTGCAGGGTGTATGTTCATCATAGAAAAAAACTCATGGACAAGGGACAAAGGAAATTTGGATCCCCCTTCAATCTTGGTGATTTCCCCCTCGAAACCATGAAACTTCCTCGGTGATGGTTCGATTTATAAAAGGCGTGCATGACGACATAAGGCTAACATTCTCAAATTTTTACCAGGGAATAGTGAGGCCATACCATGGCACCACGCTAGGCGTCATGTTTTCCAAGCATGTATTTTATTTTTGTATAGTTGTTAACCCATGCGTTTGTGGTTGAGTATTGCCACACACTTCCTTGAAATCTCTGCCCATTCCCTATAAAAGGCATGAGAATTTACTAAATAACACGAGCATGGTTTTCCAGACCGTTCTTGTGCACCTTTTCATGCACCGATTGTTTGAATTTGAATTATGTGCATTAATGCCTAGGAAATGCACATAATCCTCTAAATATGGTAAATGAGCCCGGAAGAATGTCAAATTTGAACATGTTGCATTGGAGGGGGTATGTTGATCATTGGAAAAAAACTGAATGACAAACTAGGACGGAAATTTGGATTCCCCTTCAATCTTGGTGATTTCCCTCTCGAAAGAATGGAACTTACTCGATGATGGTTCGATTTATGAAGGTCGTGCATGACGACAAAAATCAAACCTTCTCAGCTTTTTACTAGGGCACTGTGAGGATATACCATGGCACCATGCCAGGTGTCATGTTTTTCAAGCACGTATTTCATTTTTCTATAGTTGATAACTATGACGCCCCGAGACCGATGCTCTAGGTACCTTCCATTTATTTCGTCGACGTCGTGTGTTTCAATTTTTTGTTGCCATGATCTTGCTGAGTGCCATTGTCATATATTTGCTTCTTGCATCATGTTCATCTTCGAATATATTGCATTGTTCCATCCATGTTGTTTTTGCCATGATCGCGTGTCTTGCATTGTGGATTACTATATGTTTCATTGTGCCTCTTGCCATTTCATTGTATTGCATCATGGTCATCTTGTTGGTTCCATTTCTATGTTCATGTGATCTTGTGTGCTCTCCATCTTCCCCTCCTCCTCCTATGGTTGGTTGCCTCTTGATCTTTTCTCCAAGGCCCTTCTCCAAGTGCAAACCATTTCACTTCTTCCTTCTTTCAGATTTCACCCATTACTGCAAGTGACATTTTTTCCTCCCTCAAATAATGTTCATTCTTTTCCTGTAAATCTTACACAATGCCTTCGACCTCTATGTAAAATTTCAGCTCATTTGGATGTGTTTTGGTTGGGTTCAAAAATGGCTCAAGTTTGAATTTAATTCAAACTTGGATTATTTTTCTACCTCTAAAAATTGCCAGGGCAATTTATTCAAATAGAACCTATTTCCAGGAGTAGAGATATATATTTACATCTTTCATATTAGTTCCTCAACCCTCTGACCTTTCCCTTTTGTATTATGTGGATTATATATTACAGAAAGATTTTTAAGAGGGAAAAGAAAAGAGGCCTTACCTTGCCGCTACACTGGGCCTCCCTGCGGCCCAGCCAAGCCACCGCAGCCCACCTGCTCCGCTCCTCTAAGCCGGCCCAACCTGTCTGCCTCACGCCTACCTGCCCCGTTTGCCTGGTCATCTCTTTCCTTCAGAGAAGCGCAAGCTCCAACGCGTGAGCTTCCTCACGGACGTCGAGGCCAACGGCACCCGTGCCCCTTTTAAGCCAGCCGTGCCCCTCTAGGGTTTTCCTCTCCCCATTCCCCTCTGTCCATGCAGCCGCCGCTCCAGGTAAGGGTAGCCCATGCCAATAGTCGATGCCATGTCCGAGTCAAGTTTGAGCTTGTGCTCGGCTTGATCCTTCCAGTGGCCACCCTTTTCTCCCTCGGGAACGTCAAGATCATCGTCTTCGTCTTCCTCACCTCATCCAGGAGATTCGCCAAGTCCCTCTACTTCCCCTGCGTCCTCTACTTCATGCCGGGAGCCAACGCCGCGAGGGTCTTCTTCCCCGACGTCGGCCACTTCCTGTCTTCAGCGCCATCCGGTCGTCTCCGACCACCTCTCGGCAATCCAACCACGCCCGCGTGTTTGTGGTGAGCACCCGATTCGTCCCCATGCCTTGTCTTCTCGATTGCGTCTTGTGCCTCCTGATTCCTTCCAGCCCGAGCGCGTTGCCACGCGTCATTGTCCCCGGAGCCCCTCCAGTAGCATCCTGCCCTTTCCTTGCATCGCTAGGCTTAGGCTCCTCTTTAGGTGCGTTTTCTTCCAGCTAGTAACCGTTTCACTCCGTCGTTCGCCGTGTTGGGTTGGTCTCCGCCGCATCTGTCCTCCCGATGCTGGCGATGTCTCTATCATCATTTGGTGTCGTGAGTGGCATGCGGGAGTGCGGGGTTGTCATGTGCATCGATCGCGCGCCTCCGCCGTAGCTTTTGGTCGCCAGAGTTTCCTCCGATGAGCTTGCATGCTAACTGACACGTCTCCATTGTATCTACTTTTCCAAACTCTTTTGCCCTTGTTTTGGACTCTAATTTGCATGATTTGAATGGAACTAACCCGGACTGACATTGTTTTCAGCAGAATTGCCATGGTGTTATTTTTGTGCAGAAATAAAAGTTCACGGAATGACCTGAAACTTCACGGAGAATATTTTTGAAATAAATAAAAAATATTGGTGAAAGAATCAACAGAGGGGGACCCATCGACTGTCCACAAGGGTGGGGCGCCCCCCTAGGGTGCGCCCCCTGCCTTGTGGGTCCCACGAAGCTCCACCGACCTCAACTCCAACTCCATATATTCATGTTTGGGGAGAAAAAAATCAGAGAGAAGGATTCATCGCGTCTTACGATACTGAGCCGCTGCCACCTCCTGTTCTTCCTCGGGAGGGCAGATCTGGAGTCCGTTTTGGGTCCGGAGAGGGGAAATCGTCGCCATCGTCATCATCAACCATCCTCCATCACCAATTTATGGGTTGGATGAGATTTATCATGTAATCGAGTTAGTTTTGTTAGGGTTTGATCCCTAGTGTCCACTATGTTCTGAGATTGATGTTGCTATGACTTTTTTATGCTTAATGCTTGTCACTAGGGCCGGGTGCCATGATGTCAGATCCGAACCTATTATGTTTTCATGAATATATTTGTGTTCTTGGTCCCATCTTGCAAGTTATAGTCACCGACTACGTGTTATGATCCGGCAACCCTGGAGCGACAATAGTCGGGACACTTCCTGGTGATGACCGTAGTTTTAGGAGTTCACGTATTCACTAAGTGCTAATGCTTTGGTCCGGTTCTCTATTAAAAGGAGGCCTTATTATCCATTAGGTTCCAATAGGACTCCGCTGCCACAGGAGGGTAGGACAAAAGATGTCATGCAAGTTCTTTTCCATAGGCACGTATGACTATATTCGGAATACATGCCTACATTATATTGATGAATTGGAGCTAGTTCTGTGTCACCCTAGGTTATAACTGTAGCATGATGAATGCTATCTGACACAGTTATCCGTCATTGATCCATTGCCTACGAGTTCGTTTCATATTGATCTTTGCTAAGTTACTTTTCCGCTGCCACTGTTACGATTGCTCCAAAACTGCTACTCTTTCTTTTGCCACCATTACCATACTAATTTTCTACTAAATACTTTGCTGCAGATATTAAGTCTTTCAGGTGTGGTTGAATTGAAAACTCAGCTGCTAATACTTGAGAATATTCTTTGCCTCCCCTTGTGTTGAATCAATAAATTTGGGTTGAATACTCTACCCTCGAAAACTGTTGCGATCCCCTATACTTGTGGGTTATCACTAACTTGCTCGCACGCGCCGACATGCTCCTATGTTCTCTCTCTGCTTCTTGCTTGCACACATGCCTGCTGGTTTCGTTGCTCATGCCGGCCCTTGCTGCACCTTCGCTGCACACCTCCATGCACACGCATCTGCACACATGCAAGACCGCACTCGATTGCGAGCTTGTGGCCCTGCTCTTCTTGCCACCGCCATGACCGAGGCGACCTCGAGTCTTCCCGCGCACCCGAGCCTTTTGCACGATCTCACCTCACAGCGCACCAACGTCCTTGTTCCGCCCGCCCGCTGGTACTTTACAGCCTCTGAAGTCGCCGTCTTGATCGAGTTCACCTCCGATAAAGATTCCCCTGCATTCATGGAAGGTCAGGGCTTGGCTTTCGGATCCATTCAAAGAGCACTATTGCAGGATGCTGCTAACGCGACACTATGATCAGAGACCCTTTGAGAAACTGTGTGCGATGCCATAATCACAAACGGTGCTGTATGAAAAGCGTCAGAAATGTGTAAAACGTTTGCGATGAGGGATGCATCAAACACGGTTCAGGTTTTAGTTGCGTGTGCGATGAAGGGCATACGGTTCAGTTCGATGAACTGTTTGCGATGAGGAGGAACAAAAGAAATGGGCAGCCAAATGGAGGCGTGTGCGATACACAACATACGGTTCACTCGAATGAACTGTTTGTGATTAGGCAACACAAAAGAAACGGCTAGCCATATCAAAGGTGTGTGCGATGTACAGCATACGGTTCACTCGGATGAACTGTTTTTGATTAGGACAGAGAATATAAATGGTTCAATATAACAAGATGTGTGTGATACGCGGCAAACAGGTCTATAATCAGAAATGTGTGCGAAGACCGATAATAACGCAAACGATTGCTTCTAATAAGACGTATGTGATATGCTCTGTCTACACAACATCTATTGGCCATTGTGGGACGGGCGGTCATCCGGATACACCATAAGGATGCGAAGAGGCATTCCTATCAGCAAGGACTAGCTGTCCCACCATTAGCTTATGTAAGAAAACTATCAAGTTAAGTGTGCTCAGGCTGGAGCAGCCATCGGATGGGTGACTGGACGGGAAGTTGTGTCGATGTTAAATTAGGTGATGGGATGGGTCATTTCGGTCAAATGACCGAAATGCCCCATTACCTTAGCTAATTTAACCTCGAGGTCCTTGTTTTTTATTTTTTTATTTTATAACACATGTTAAAGAAGGTCTACCGCATTACTTTTTGACAATGCGCGATATGTGGCATACTGTTGATCCATCCGACCTATTTGTGATGAAATAGGCCGTGTGTGTTGTGGGCAAACGCTTGCTAGTATTCAACCGTTTGGGATTGATGAATTCACCACCGACGGGACCCCTAGTGTGTCCGTGTTCATCTGATCATCATCTACTTCTTGTGCTAGCTCGATGCTAAGTTTCCATTAATTGATGGCGTTTTATGAACACGCCACCGTTTCCCTCCATTTCCTCACCTATTTCCCGCCACCCTACTATATTGCGCATAGGGGGCGCGCGACGCATGGAGGCGACAAGCGCAACCTGTAGCACATCCACCTTTTCCAACCATGCCAACCCACCAAAGCGCCGCCTCTGCCATCAACCTCGTCGACGAGGAAAACAGGCAGGCGCCACGGCCCGTCAAGGCCGAGGCGCTCCCCGGCAACGCGATGGACGACGCTGTGATGCGCGTCATCGCCAGGGTTGAGCAGACCTTTGGCGCATGGCGCTTGAGCGCCGCGGATCAAGATAGGCATGTCAGCGCCGATAGGCTGCAGCTCGCTGCACAATATGATCGATGGTGCGCCCGCGCTGATAGGCTGCGGCTCGCCGCACGGCGAGGCCGTTGGAGCACCGCAGAGCGAGAGGCGCGGTGCGCCGCACAACAAGAGCGGATCCATCAGCGCTTGCCTGCTGTCGACACGGTGTCGCAGCTGGGTACACATCCCGTCAATAGTCCCATTCCTCGCCAGGAGTGGACAGAGGCCCTCAGTGCCGTATTTGCACCAGGTGCCGGCCACGCCATACTTGCACCGGACGCCCGCCGCGCCGTTCGCATGGGTGCCGCCGTTTGCCGTGTCCGCGGCCCGCTGGATGCCAACACGCTGGTCCGTAGGCTCGACCGCCTCCTTGGCCCAGGTGTCCACCTAGGTGCAGTAGAGGAACATGGCCGTCGCATCCTCGAGCTGGTGATCTCCGATGAAATAGCCAACTTGGAGCTCGAGATCGCGCTCCAGATGTACCGCGAGCGTGTCGACCACTTGGACGAATGCCTGCACGAGTTCAGGCAGAGCCAAGAGCTACCCTAGGCAAGGGCTGCTGGTCATGGTCTCATGGACGTGTTTTATTTTGAAAAGTTGTTTTGACGTGGATAGCTTTGTATTCACAGCAATCATAATATTGCTCTGTTTCAATGTGTGTACTCTGTTTTCCATTCTGTTTCAATGTGTGTGTATACGCTTCCCATTCTGTATATGTGGATGATAATAGCTAGATTCAAATTAGTATACAAAAACAGATAGAAAATGGAATTCATAATATATATATATATATTAATTGTTCATTAGATCATCACAGAAGATATATATATATATATATATATATATATATATAATATCATCACATATACGTGATGATACTTAACTACTAGGTAGATGAAGATGGCCACCGGAGAGGGATTCCCCCTCCGGCAGGGTGCCGGAACGGGTCTAGATTGGTTTTCGGTGGCTACAGAGGCTTGCGGTGGCGGAACTCCCGATCTAGGTTATGTTCTGGGGGTTTCTATATATATAAGAGGTTTTGGTGTCGAGAACAAGTCAGGGGGTATCCGGGCTATCCACGAGGTAGGGAGGTGCGCCCAGGGGGGGGGGGGGGGGTGGGCGTGCCCCCCACCCTCGTGGGGAGCCCGGGACTCTCCTGGCCCAACTCTTTTACTCCATGGCCTTCTTCTGGTCCAAAAATAAGTTCCGTCAAGTTTCAGGTCAATTGGACTCCGTTTGGTTTTCCTTTTCTGCGATACTCAAAAACAAGGAAAAAAACAGAAACAGAAACTGGCACTGGGCTCAGGTTAATAGGTTAGTCCCAAAAATCATATAAAGTAGCATATAAATCCATATAAAACATCATAGAAAGATAATATAATAGCATGAAACAATCAAAAGTTATAGATATGTTGGAGACGTATCAGCATCCCCAAGCTTAATTCCTGCTCGTCCTCGAGTAGGTAAATGATAAAAACAGAATTTTTTATTTGGAATGCTACCTAACATATTTGTCAACGTAATCTTCTTTATTTTTGCAAGAATATTCAGATCCATGAGATTCAAGACAAAAGTTTAATATTGACATAAAAATAATAATACTTCAAGCATACTAACCAAGCAATTATGTCTTCTTAAAATAACATGGCCAAAGAAAGCTATCCCTACAAAATCATATAGGCTGGCTATGCTCTATCTTCATCACACAAAATATTTAAATCATGCACAACCCCGATGACAAGCCAAGCAATTGTTTCATACTTTTGATGTTCTCAATCTTTTTCAATCTTCACGCAATACATGAGCGTGAGCCATGGACATAACACTATAGGTGGAATAGTGTAGCGACCCGACCCGAATGGATCAAGTCTCTGTGCTTAAGTGTCATCCCTGGATCGGTATGCTGACACACACAGTACTCGAGGATTTATAACAGAGGTAAATCACATGCATAAAGTAACGTAAATACTATTACCTCAATCCAAATAGCGGAAGTAACAAGGTT
Source organism: Triticum aestivum (assembly GCF_018294505.1). Classification (NCBI taxonomy): domain Eukaryota; kingdom Viridiplantae; phylum Streptophyta; class Magnoliopsida; order Poales; family Poaceae; genus Triticum; species Triticum aestivum. Next base: position 183,549,844 of record NC_057805.1, on the reverse strand, counting down.
GTGGATTCCCATCAACACCAACGGCAAAGTTGAGTGTAGAAATCGTAACCCTAACGTATCACTTACTCGTCGTAAGATATCCTGCAACATGAAACGTTGCAGCCCGAAAATGGGTCAGTACATTGAATGTATTGGCAAATTCACACCATAGAGAAATGATGAACAAAGGCTATCACTACATGCATATATGGCTGGTGGAAAAGCTCTATGGTTATAATGTTTTTGCGAAAAGCCAATTTTTCCCTACTACAAAGGAATAAATTTTATTTAACTATCATGGTGGTTGTGAAACATTGAGATGGTTGGCAGCATCTCAATCCCAATTAAGAACGTGATTAAACCCAAATCAAATTTAAATTAAGTAACATGATGAGATCAACGGGATAATCCAAGAACTAGATACTCAAAATGTCCATAACCGGGGACACGGCTAATCATGATTAGTTTGTACACTCTGCAGAGGTTTGTGCACTTTTCCCCACAAGACTCGATCGCCTCCGTTTGATTTCTCGCACTACAAGATGTTTGAGAAACGGATGACCGAGACACAGTCTTTCAGAAACAATCACTCTTTACTCTGGATGGACCGGTACACCTACTTTCCCCTACATCTGCTAGTCCACCTCTTCAAGAGATCCTGTAACCTACTCAGCTATGCTAGAGCCCATAATAGCTTGCGGCTGCACACGGAAGTTTCTAGCATGAATAATCTTATGATCCCTTTGAGCCTGGGTGGCGGACCTTATACATACAGACAACACTGGGTTCTCCAGGTGCCTCAATCCACCCAGATGTGAGTTTTAGTTGCCACCTTAAGTTGAACCATTATTAAACACTCACATCTGTCATGAATATATCTCAAACCCAATCCACGTCTACGAGCATAGCATGGCAATAAAAAAAACAACGTAGAATTAACTCCCAAGGGTTTGATAAGAAAACAGGTAATAGGTACTACCTCAACTACTTCCCAATACCCACAGTTTAATTAGATCCTAATCATGCAATGTGTTTGAGGAAATAGATCTAATGCAATAAAACTGGGTATGAACGGGGTATGATCAAAGTGTTACTTGCCTGCAATGATGATGAAGATGATTCGCACTCAAAACTCTTGATAGATCTACTCGTCACACTCCGGTCAATCTATCGCAAGCAAGCAATAGTAACCACACATAAGCAATCACTCAAAAGATCAGAGAGAACGAGGAAAACAATTCGGAAAACTTCAAAACCGAGCAATTAACTCTTGCAACATAAAACAATTTCTAACAGTACCAAAATTATGTGAATTTGGCCTTATCAGAAGGTTTAGGTCAAGAGCTTCGCTTTGCAAAAAGAATCAACTCAAACGGAGCTACGGAACTCAAGTTATGATCAAAAGAAGATTCAAATACAAATCAGTGTGAATTCAAATTTTAAAACTTTCAAAAACATGTTTAAGTTGTTTTACTGGATAGAGGAGATCATAACGAGGAAGTGGCCGTTGGTTTCGTTGGATTTGGACAAACGGGTGAAAAGTTATGGATGTTTGAAAACCAGGGGCTATTCTGTAAGAAAAACAATTGCTACTAGGTCCCTGGCCGAAAATAACAGAAAAAGAAAAACGCTAAATAGTGAACGTGCGTTAACTAGTTCTAAACAGTGGACGATCGTTGTTTAGAAAAAACTAAAAAAAACAGATCTAGTCCAGGGTGTTTTTTTATATAAAAAAACGAACAAAAGAAAAACCGAGAAAACCGGGTGGCGGTTTATACCGGTTCGCGGCGGATCGGGTCCGGCGAGGTCGGGGCAGTGGCGTGCTCCGGCGACGGCGGCGCGCGGGCACGGCGAGGGCGGCGAGCTTCGGTGGGTCTCCGGCGGCGGCGAGGGCGTCAGGGGGCTCGGTGCGGCGCGGCGGTGAGGATGGAGGGGGCGGCGTCGGTCGGGAGTGGCGGGGCGGAGCAGGGCGTCGGCGACGAGGCTCGGTGGCGGCGGAAATCTCCGGCGAGTGCGGGGTGCGGTGGCGGCGGACGAGAAGAGAGGGGCGGGGCGGCGCTATTTAAGGGGGGAGGGGCGGCGCGGTGGCGTGCGGGAGGGGCAGAGGAGAGGTGGCGGAGGGAGTCCGGCCGGGGCACGGACGCCGAGGCGGTGCGGCGGCGTGCGGTGGGAGGAGTCCCGCTCGGGGCTCGGGGGCGAGCGGCGTGGGCCGGCTGGGCCGCGACCTGGCTCGGGCGCTGGGCCGGCCCGGTCGGCAGAGAGTTTTTTTTAAACATTTCTCAGACAAAGAAATTAATATAAACGAAATAAATAAACAATATTATATAGGCATATAATATATCACAATTTTCAGAAAAAGATTTCCTACAACGTGAACATTTTTGTAAATTCAAATAAAATCCACACAAATTTTAATAAATCAAACAGTGCTGCTGCCTTATCAAAATCCAATAAAAATCATTTTAAAAATACCAAAATGATTTCAAATTTATTTTTCTCCAATTTTCTGATGTAGGGAATCATTTTACCCTAATTTCTGTATATTTTATTTTTGGAGAAAAATGATTTGAATAAAACTCAAATATCTCCAATATTGAAAAATAATTTCAATGGGACTTTGAATAAATCCTTTGAAACTCCCAACTCATATTTCATATTTTTTGAAGAAGTCATTTTATCTTCTCTCGTGAAAATCATTGAGTTGCATAAAGTTTCAAAATTGGAAATATTCTCAAATGAAATTCAAATATTTTCAACACCCCTTTTCATTTAAATAAATGGAAGAAGTCATGTCATCTTCTCTCCAGGGTTTTTGTGATGAAAAGAATTTGAATTCATGGAGATCATAAAAGCAAAATGAAAGTTTTGGGAAAGTCCTTTTATTCCCTCTCATTTAACTTTCAAAAGATTTTGAATTCCACTCACTTTCAGTCAATCAATCAAACAATCAAACCAATCTATCTGTTTATTATAACATTCCAAAATTTAGAATTTTGGGATGTTACAAATAGAATGGTGGTTGTGGAGAAGACAAAAAAGAGAAGATAGTCTCACATCAACTAGGCGTATCAACGGGCTATGGAGATGCCCATCAACAGATATCAATGTGAGTGAGTAGGGATTGCCATGCAATGGATGCACTAGAGCTATAAGTGTATGAAAGCTCCACTACTAGGAAAAGGCCTACTAGTGGCGCACCAGTTTTGCCTACTAATGGCGCACTATCTGACTTAGTAATAGCGCACCACATAGAAGTGCGCCATTAGTAACAATTTTTTTTCCAAATATTTTTTTCAATTTTTTTCAATTTTTTTTCGTTTTTTCTTAATCTCGGGTCACTATGGCTTAATCTTGGGTCAATATGCTTAATCTCAAGTCAAATCGCACTAAGTGGTCAAACTTCCCGGAAGGTCACCCATCCTCACACTACTCTAGCCCGAGCACGCTTAACTTCACAGTTCTATCCAACCCCAGCACCACCTCACTTAACAGGCACTTGTTGATATATCTACCATATCAATCCTATTAAACCTTGTTGATGTCTAGGACTTTGTTCATGTTCATGAGTATGATGACATTTTAAAAAATATTTCAAACTTCCCGGTCATATTACGTATCATTTTTTGAAAAAAAATTCCAACAAAAAAATTCAACACCAATTTTTTTTTCTGTTACTAGTGGCGCACCTAGCAAACGGTGCGCCACTAGTAAGTTTGAAATTTTTTGAATTTTGTTGCCTCTAGATCTTGAAAGCCCCATAACTTTTTTTCTGTTAGGTTTTTGAGGATTTTGAAAATGTTTAACGGGGTTCCCCCGGTTAAATTCGGATGTAACTTTTCGAGTAGATGATTTTTCATATAAAAAACTTTTTAATCCGAATTTGTATGCAAAAGTTATGCCCATTTTACAAATTCCAGAGAGATTTTGCAAATAAAGTCGAAATTCATATTTGTAAATTTCCCAACAACTAGACCACATATCACATGGGAAACTTATTTTCTTTTATTTTTTTGACATTTCTATCATTTTCTTTTATTTTTTTAAACTGAAAAGGCGGTCTAGGGGGGGTGCATTCGGTGGAATTTTTGGGTCAAGTTAGTAATGGAACTAGTAATGGCGCACCACTCCCACGGTGCGCCATTACTAGTTTTGACAAAAAATAAAAAAAATTGAATTTTTTTACTAGTGGCGCACCGTGGATGTGTTGCGCCATTACTAGTTTAACTAGTAATGGCGCACTATCCCCTGGTGCGCCATTACTAGTTTTGGAAAAAAATAAAAAAAATTGAAAAAAAATTACTAGTGGCGCACCGTGGATGTGGTGCGCCATTACTAGTTTAACTAGTAATGGCGCACTATCCCCTGGTGCGCCATTACTAGTTTTGAAAAAAAAAATTTGTTACTAGTGGCGCACCGTGGATGTGGTGCGCCATTAGTATTTGGACACTAATGGCGCACCAACACATGGTGCGCCATTAGTATATAGTAGTGGCGCACCACATGTCTGGTGCGCCATTAGTGTCCATATCATCTATAGCCCTTTTCCTAGTAGTGCTCAACAAAAGAAACTAAGTGGGTGTGCATCCAACTTGCTTGCTCATGAAGACCTAGGGAAATTTGAGGAAGCCCATCATTGGTATATACAAGCCAAGTTCTATAATGAAAGATTCCCACTAGTATATGAAAGTGACAACATCAGAGACTCTCTATCATGAAGATCATGGTGCTACTTTGAAGCACAAGTGTGGCAAAAGGATAGTAGCATTGCCCCTTCTCTCTTTTTCTCTCATTTTTTTGTTTTTTTTGTGCCTTCTCTTTTTTTATGGCCTCTTTTTTCCCTTTTTTATTTGGGCTTCTTTGGCCTCTTTTATTTATTTTTTTCGTCCGGAGTCTCATCCCGACTTGTGGGAGAATCATAGTCTCCATCATCCTATCCTCACTAGGACAATGCTCTAATAATGATGATCATCACACTTTTATTTACTTACAACTCAAGAATTACAACTCAATACTTAGAACAAAATATGACTCTATGGAATGCCTCCGACGGTGTACCGGGATGTGCAATGAATCAAGAGTGACATGTATGAAAGAATTATGAACGGCGGCTCTGCCACAAATACGATGTCAACTACATGATCATGCAAAGCAATATGACAATGATGGAGCGTGTCATAATAAACGGAATGGTGGAAAGTTGCATGGCAATATATCTCGGAATGGCTATGGAAATGCCATAATAGGTAGCTATGGTGGCTTTTTTGAGGAAGGTAATGGTGGGTGTATGGTACCGGCGAAAGTTGCGCGGTACAAGAGAGGCTAGCAATGGTGGAAGGGTGAGAGTGCGTATAATCCATGGACTCAACATTAGTCATAAAGAACTCATATACTTATTGCAAAAATCTATTAGTTATCGAAACGAAGTACTACGTGCATGCTCCTAGGGGGATAGATTGGTAGGAAAAGACCATCGCTCGTCCCCGACCGCCACTCATAAGGAAGACAATCAATAAATAAATCATGCTCCGACTTCATCACATAACGGTTCACCATACGTGCATGCTACGGGAATCACAAACTTTAACACAAGTATCTCTCAAATTCACAACTACTCCACTAGCATGACTCTAATATCACCATCTTCATATCTCAAAACAATCATAAAGAATCAAACTTCTCATTGTATTCAATGCACTTTATATGAAAGTTTTTATTATATCCCTCTTGGATGCCTATCATATTAGGACTAGTTTCATAACGAAAGAAAAATACCATGCTGTTTAGGACTCTCAAAATAATAAAAGTGAAGCATGAGAGTTCATCGATTTCTATAAAATAAAACCACCACCGTGCTCTAAAAGGGTATAAGTGAAGCATTAGAGCAAATGACAAACTACTCCAAAAGATATAAGTGAAGATCAATGAGTAGTCGAATAATTATGCAACTATGTGAAGACTCTCTAACATTTAATAATTTCAGATCTTGGTATTTTATTCAAACAGCAAGCAAAACAAAAGAAAATAAAATGATGCTCCAAGCAAAACACATATTATGTGGTGAATAAAAATACAGCTCCAAGTAAAGTTACTGATGAACGAAGACGAAAGAGGGGATGCCATCCGGGGCATCCCCAAGCTTAGACCCTTGGTTGTCCTTTAATATTACCTTGGGGTGCCTTTGGAATCCCCAAGGTTAGGCTCTTGCCACTCCTTATTCCATAGTCCATCGAATCTTTACCCAAAACTTGAAAACATCACAACACAAAACTCAACAGAAAACTCGTAACCTCCGTTAGTATAAGAAAATAAATCACCACTTAGGTACTGTTGTGAACTCATTATAAATTAATATTGGTGTAATATCTACTGTATTCCAACTTCTCTATGGTTTATACCCTCCGATACTACTCACAGATTCATCAAAATAAGCAAACAACACAATGAAAAACAGAATCTTTCAAAAACAGAACAGTCTGTAGTAATCTGTATCAAACGTATACTTTTGCAACTCCAAAAATTATTAAATAAATTGGTGGACCTGAGGAATTTGTCTATTAATCATCTGCAAAAATAATCAACCTAAAATCACTCTCCAGTAAAAAATGGCAGCTAACCTCGTGAGCGCTAAAGTTTCTGTTTTTTACAGCAAGATCATAAAGACTTCACCCAAGTCTTCCCAAAGGTTCTACTTGGCACAAACACTAATTAAAACATAAAACCACATCTAAACAGAGTCTAGATTAATTATTTATTACTAAACAGGAGAAAAAAGGAAAGAACAAAAATAAAATTGGGTTGCTTCCCAACAAGCGCTAACGTTTAACGCCCCTAGCTAGGCATGATGATTTCAATGATGCTCACATAAAAGATAAGAATTGAAACACAAAGAGAGCATCATGAAGAATATGACTAGCACATTTAAGTCTAACCCACTTCCTATGCATAGGGATTTTGTGAGCAAACAACTTATGGGAACAATAATCAACTAGCATAGGAAGGCAAAACAAGCATAACTTTAAAACTTTAAGCACATAGAGAGGAAACTTGATATTATTGCAATTCCTACAAGCATATGTTCCTCCCTCATAATAATTTTCAGTAGCATCATGAATGGATTCAACAATATAACAATCACATAAAGCATTATTCTCATGATGCATAAGCATAGAAATTTTATTACTCTCCACATAAGCAAATTTATTCTCATCAATAGTAGTGGGAGCAAACTCAACAAAATAACTATCATGTGAAGCATAATCCAATTGAAAACTAAAATCATGATGAAAAGTTTCATGGTTGTCTTTATTCTTTATAGCATACATGTCATCACAATAATCTTCATAAATAGGCGGCATGCTTTCATCATAATAAATTTGCTCATCAAAACTTGGGGGACTAAACATATCATCTTCATCAAACATAGCATCCCCAAGCTTGTGGCTTTGCATATAATTAGCATAATGAGTATTCAAAGAATTCATACTAACAACATTGCAATCATGCTCTTCATTCACACATTTTATGCCAAGCATTCTATGTAATTCTTCTTCTAGTACCTGAGCACAATTTTCCTTCCCATCATTTTCACGAAAGACATTAAAAAGATGAAGCATATGAGGTACCCTTATTTCCATTTTTTTGTAGTTTTCTTTTATAAACTAAACTAGTGATAAAACAAGAAACAAAAAATTCGATTGCAAGATCTAAAGATATACCTTCAAGCACTCACCTCCCCGGCAACGGCGCCAGAAACTGCTTGATGTCTACTACACAACCTTCTTATAGACATTGTTGGGCCTCCAAGTGCAGAGGTTTGTAGGACAGTAGCAAATTTCCCTCAAGTGGATGACCTAAGGTTTATCAATCCGTGGGAGGCGTAGGATGAAGATGGTCTCTCTCAAACAACCCTGCAACCAAATAACAAAGAGTCTCTTGTGTCCCCAACACACCCAATACAATGGTAAATTGTATAGGTGCACTAGTTCGGCGAAGAGATGGTGATACAAGTGCAATATGGATGGTAGATACAGGTTTTTGTAATCTTAAATTATAAAAACAGCAAGGTAACTAATGATAAAAGTGAGCACAAACGGTATTGCAATGCGTTGAAACAAGGCCTAGGGTTCATACACTAGTGCATGTTCTCTCAACAATAATAACATAACTGGATCATATAACTATCCCTCAACATGCAACAAAGAGTCACTCCAAAGTCACTAATAGCCGAGAACAAACAAAGAGATTATGGTAGGGTACGAAACCACCTCAAAGTTATCCTTTCTGATCGATCTATTCAAGACTACGTAGTAAAATAACATGAAGCTATTATTTCCGTTCAATCTATCATAGACTTCATACTAGAATAATACCTTAAGACACAAATCAACCAAAACCATAAGGTCACCTAGATACTCCAATGTCACCTCAAGTATCCGTGGGTATGATTATACGATATGCGTCACACAATCTCAAATTCATCTATTCAACCAACACAAAGGACTTCAAAGAGTGCCCCAAAGTTTCTACCGGAGAGTCAAGACGAAAACGTGTGCCAACCCCTATGCATAAGTTCATGAGGTCACGGAACCCGCAAGTTGATCACCAAAACATACAACAAGTGAATCACGTGATATCCCATTGTCACCACAGATAAGCACATGGAAGACATACATCAAGTGTTCTCAAATCCTTAAAGACTCAATCCGATAAGATAACTTCAAAGGGAAAACTCAATCCATGACAAGAGAGTAGAGGGGGAGAAACATCATAAGATCCAACTATAATAGCAAAGCTCGCGATACATCAAGATCATGCCAAATCAAGAACACGAGAGAGAGAGAGAGAGAGAGAGATCAAACACATAGCTACTGGTACATACCCTCAGCCCCGAGGGTGAACTACTCCCTCCTCGTCATGGAGAGCGCCGGGATGATGAAGATGGCCACCGGAGAGGGACTCCCCCCACCGGCAGGGTGCCAGAACAGGTCTAGATTGGTTTTCGGTGGCTACAGAGGCTTGCGGCGGCAGAACTCCCGATCTAGGTTATGTTATGGGGGTTTCTGTATATATAAGAGGTTTTGGCGTTGAGAACAAGTCAGGGGGGTCTCCGGGCGTGCCCCCACCCTCGTGGGCAGCCCGGGACTCTTCTGGCCCAACTCTTTTACTCCATGGCCTTCTTCTGGTCCAAAAATAAGTTCTGTGAAGTTTCAGGTCAATTGGACTCCGTTTGGTTTTCCTTTTCTGCGATACTCAAAAACAAGGAAAAAACAGAAACTGGCATTGGGCTCTAGGTTAATAGGTTAGTCCCAAAAATCATATAAAATAGCATATAAATGCATATAAAACATCCTAGAAGGATAATATAATAGCATGGAATAATGAAAAATTATAGATACGTTGGAGATGTATCAGATCCTGGGATCTAAGGGATTATCCATGGCGGGATCCTCCATGGCGCGATCCGGTGGGCGAGGCGGGGAGGCGAGCGTAGGCGCTGGGAGAGCCCTACGAGGCTAAGATAAAGATAGTAGTACTCCACTCTGTCCATATTTAAATAGAAAGGCCACCAACAGTAACTCAGGCAAAAACTGATCATCCTGCCTGCGTCCTGGTTTATTAGCCCCCTTGTTGTTTTGCGCTAATTTTTGACCAAAAATTTAACTAACAAAATCTTAATGCATGTCACCAAAAATTATATCATTGGAATCACATTTGAACATAGTTTTTGATGACATTAATTTTTATGACATGCGTAAATATTGTGTTACTTAAAATTATGGTAAACAAATTGGCACAAAATACGAAGGAGACCAATGGAAGTAGCAACCCATGATTTAACTATTCGCAGGCATGTACTAGAGTAGTAATGTCTTTGTCAACTACTTCCTCCCTCAAATTTGCATGCATTGTATTAATTGACCATCAATGAAGTGAACGACTTTACATTCGTCAAATTATCACATGGGGTGGATCTTCGTAAAAAAATGCGTCCCGTCGTGTACCCGCGTGTGCGTGCGAGGGAATGAGTGCGTGCGTGCACTTCTTCGCTTCGTACATGTACTGCCAGTGTGCGTGAGAGAGGATGAGTGTATAGCATGTAAGCTTTGATTCATATATGCATGATGTAGACGTTCGTCTAATTCTTATAATTCATCTATTTCAAAATCAATTAGTTTTTATAAAAAAGTTAATATATTTTATGATTCATGGAATTGTGCGTTGTAAAGCATAAAATAAAAACAAATAATGGCAATTCAACTAGAAAAAAGTTTGGGCAGTTAAGATACGGAAGATTCGAAAACAAAGGAGAAGTACTTGTGTTTTGAGGTTTGTGCAATATGCTTAAGTTTAACCATGGAGTCTTCTAGATTGTACATGTGGCAGAATCTAGTGGAATGTAGATGATATCCAATGGCCAGTAGTGCTCAGATTTCCCATCTCTACACCGTCTGATTGGCTTCATCCAATGACCATCTTTGAAATTTATTCGCACTCAATATAGGGGTATAGATATAGATATAGAGGTATAGATATAGACTAGTTTGGTACATCATCTGAAGGCTTTCTACACGCTCATTTTTTGTACAAATACGCTCCACCGTGCAGCCGCACTTTTGTATGTGGGAACGAGTGCATGTGTGCACCTCTTCTCTTTCGCACACGTAGTCTGTGTGTGTGAGAGATACTAAGTTATGGTGAGGGAATACGTGTCAATGCAATTTGTGTGAAGGAGAGGCCCATATACATACATGTATGTGCATCGGACCGGGGTGATATACGAGAAGGGAGGGGAGGGGTCGACCGCGCGAGATATCGATAGAGACGGATAGAGGGAAGAGCTCTATGAGCGTACAAGCACTGGGGATATGGGGGGGGTTGGAAGATGGTGCGAGGGGCCAAGTGGAGGGAGACTCTGAAGCAGTGCACAAGTGCGAGATCGATATTTAAAGAGAGGGGGCAAGAACGTTCGCGGTTGCGCGCAATGGCGGAGCCATGAAAAATAATGATTTAGGGGGCCAAGCATTGTTAATCCTTTACGTGGAGGGCCAATTCATCAACTTAAACCATTTTACCAGCAATTGATCTACTGATCACATTCATATTAGCCTCAATATAGAGTGATGTTAGGGCGGGCCAGGGAACTTGCTGCCCCCTGTCTTCTCCACTTTGCGCGCGTTCGAGAGATGAAGTGGAAGACATGGATGATGAGAGGGGGGTGATGGATATATAATGTGGGTGTATTAGCTATGCAATCCTATATAGAGAGGTATAGATTGATCGATGTGTATGTGGGAAAGAGGGTGAGACCTGACTAAATATATAGATCGATCGACTTGTGTGGAAAACTGGAAAAGACCTAGCTACATATACACACACATAGAGGAACGTCGACCGTTGCGCATGCATGTGAGAGATAAAGAATGCCCTAAGTGATGAATAGGGGGAGGTGTGTGTGTGTGCATGCATGGGAGACCGACCTGAGAAAAGATTGCATGTGTGAGATGGGTAATGCCAAGTGGTAGTGTGTGTGCATGCGTGCACGAGAGAAAGTTAGGGGTACAATTATAATGAGAAGACGACTGTGTGGGTGTAAAAGACTAGGTGAGGTCATAATCAATGTAATGTTGAATTCAAATATTTGAATAAGAGATCATGATGTTTGAAACCCATGCATGCATGAATATAACTGATATATGCGCGGTGTGGTTTGGAAACGAGCATTCTATACTATATACACATTGAAGAAAGTCAGACTGATTTGAATTTGAGATACCAATGGCAGGCATCGTTTGGCGACATTGCATCCGTACATGGGTGGCTTCTGCATCACATATCTGTATCTATACCCCTATATAGTGTGTGAATAACTTTGAAAGATGGTCGTTGGATGAAGCCAATCCGATGGTGCAGAGATGGCAAATCCGAGCACTACTGACCGTTGGATATCATCTACATTCCACCAGATTTTGCCACATGTACAATCTAGAAGACTCCATGGTTTAACTTAAGCATAATGCACAAACCTCAAAACACAAGCACTTCTCCTTTGTTCTAGAATCTTCCGTACCATAATTGCCAAAAAAAATTCTGCATTAATTGCCATTATTTGTTATTAATTTATACTTTACAACGCACAATTCGATGAATCTTAAAATAGATTAGATTTTTTTATAAAAACTAATTGATTTTGAATGAGATGATCTATAAGAATTAAACGAACATCTACATCATGCATATATGACTCAAAGCTTACATGCTATAATTTGGTATTTATTCATAATTTGGTTGCCAAATCTCATGCATGCAATGCACGTGTACCTTACTAGTCTAAATGGTGTTTGTGTGTGTTGTGCGTGTTAAACACATTGTACGCAGTATCATACATGGTTTGGATTCCGAACATCTAGCTAGAGCGTACATGTACTATGATTTGAATTCAACATAAAATGGATACATATATTTGAATTGGAGACTGTATGTACATGTAGTTCGTATTTATATAGGAATTTACTACTGCCATATTCATGTCATGTGTTGTGAAGATAATATTTAGATGGTTGTATAACTAACCCGAGTACAATCCCGTTAAACAGGGAAAATGTACTCAAATTTAGTCCATATGCTAGACAACACGAATTGTTTTTTTATTGTTGAGGGAAGTGCAAATTGATTTGGTATTGTACACGTTATGTTTGTTGTCCCGTTGTTTTTAGTTTTTGTTGTTGTTATATTTGAATGCATCTCTAGTAATATAGTAAAACATGACATGGCTCTCTCTAGTGAGGTGCGAATTGTCTTGTTTTGTACACGTTAAGCTTGTTCTCCCGAAATTTCAAGCTGCGCCTTGTTATGCCGAAATTTCAAGCTAGAATCCATGTCTATCGTGTTGTGAAACTCCCGCCTCTTCAACCGGCGCCTTGTTACCCCGAAATTCAAAGATATCTCTTTGTCTCGTTGTGCTCCGACAACTCCCTCCATCTCGACCCGCACCTTGCTATCACAAAATTACAACGCGTGCAAAAACTCCCACCTCCTGCGAAATCTCGACACGCGAAATGCCCGTGATACCCCTGAACCGAAAGAACCGCCTAGCTCAAATCAGTGGGGGTACTTTCGTAACTTACCCCACACTTTGGAAAAGCGCGTCCCTAAGCCATGGTTACCTCCTCCCATCCCATCCGCCCACCCATTCGTACACGGAGGCCGCGAAAACCCGCGAAGCTCCACAACCTCCTCCATCCGCCACCCAGCCGGAGCCTCTTCCCCGACGACGTCGTCCGCATCAATACCTCGACATCCCTCATCCACCGCATCGGATGAGGATCCATCGTCGATCTCATCATCTCGCCGGCTCAGCCACCCCGTCCTCCACCTCCAAGGAGGTGTCCCTACGTTCCCCTCGTCTTCCATGCCACCTCCATTCCCACGCCGCCGTCTTCACCTACACCACCGGAAGAGCATCATCATCACCAATTCCTCGGATGAAGCTGAGGCCTAATCAGCGCCACCAAGGAGGTTCTACACTAATTTCTGCATTTTCTTCTTGATTCGATCTCATGGTGCTGCCGGCGATCGGTCCCGAGCCGACTTGGTGCGACTCCATCTACGGCGGCACCGCCGGCCACTTCCTCCACGGCGTTGCTCCCTCGGCGGTGACATCCACATCAGTAGTAGCTGCTGCTGCTTTGGCTCTTGCTCGCGCTGCTGCTCTGCTCTTCCTCTCAGTCCCCTGCCTGGTCTGCTCTTGCTCTTGCTCGCGCTGCTGCTCTCGCTCTTGCTCTTTCTTGTGTTGCTGCTCTACTCTTGCTCACGCTGCTGCTGCACGAGCAGCCGATCCTGCTCTCGCTCGAGCCCCTGCAGCTGCTACCCAAGATGCTGCTACACGACTAGCTGCCCCGGCTCTCGCATGCGCTGCTGCTCCGGGCGCTGTTGCTGCTGCTACTGCTTTTCTGCTACTAGCGCGTTCAGTTTCGACAGTAAAATTCAGTTTCAACTGCAATATTTAGTTTTGATAGTAAAATTCAGTTTTGACAGTTAAATTCAGTTTCGACAGTTAAGTTCAGACATGAACAGCTGGTGTATTTTACATCTACTATTTTGTGGTTATGTATTGTACATCATCTATTGGAGATGCTATTAGAATTCCACTCAGGTTAACGTTATCTCTCTTGTCCTGCTTCAGTCTCACTGTCGTACAACTCACTGGAGCTGCTCCAACGACGAAACCCTCCATCACAGCGGAATAGTACCCCTGACTCCATCTCCAGATGCCTAAGATCTTCTTCCCCTCCTCCGATAGCCAAATCAGCCGGAGCATCCTCACCGACCAACCCAATCACACTGAGATCGACATGGCTTTGCCAAAGAGGTTGTACACTTGTTGCCTCGCTTTTTTAATCTACATGTTATATATATTGTCCACTGAGCACACGTAGTAACGTGAAATATGATTAGTTTCTCCTACTATATGACAAGCAATGAGGTACCAGGCAACTTAGTCATCCATGATGGACTGTCTTGAACACCATCATTATTTATTTCTGCGTGTTTGAGCTGTGCATTTGTAGATGGGTCTGGGAGTTGAGCTAGTAGGGCAGTGGCCTAGGTCCAAAGTAGTAGAAGTAGCACAAAAACAGTTTTTGAGTGTAAGCTTTTTTTCCTATTCAAGCCTGCCTACTAGTATCGCCAGTGCTTGAAAGGAAAAGTGATGGAAAAACATAGGAATTGGAAAGTTTCCTGTGGTACTAATATTCATGCATTTGGTTCAAAGCAATGGAGCAAAGGAAAACAGTAGGATTTGTTCCTTTAGTGTCTCCTTGAAAGAAAAACTATATGAATTTTAATATCCACTTGTCCTCCTTTTCAAATTCCTATTCATGAAGCACAATACTAATAGATAGTAGCATAATAGCATTATAACAATACATTTTCTTGTGGTTTGACTTAATCTCACCATGCTTCTTTGCATCATGTGATCTTCCAATTCTTGTGAACCAAACACCCAGATTGGCAGAAATCCTGTGTTTTTAAATTCTCTATTTTGCACATGCATTCCTATCCTATTCATGTGTATTTCCTATCCCTGCATTGTTAGAATCCTCCAATTCAAACAAGCCCTTACAGAATTACTTCTGTTACAGATATGTGTCAAAGAAAACCTTGTGTGGTTTGTCCTGCTCCTACTGCGCTGTGTTCCACCCTAGCTCAGCTGCTCCAACAACGGAAGGGTTCACCACAGCAGGGATCCGCCCTCCAGACTATCTTTCGCTGCCTATGATCTTCCCCGCCACCGGTAGCCACGAAAACTGCATTACCATCATCAACTGAGAAGATGACCTTGAGGACTACACGGGTCCGCAAGAGAGGTCTCACTCTTTCGTGTGTTCTTACGTTATGCATCGCTTAGTATGATGACATGCTACTTTGTCGTCCTTTTCACTGATTAGACTCCGAGTCAGGTCCAAACTAATGCTCAAACTTGAGTTTTTAAATGGTTGTGGGGTACATATTGGGGCAGCAATCAATACTATCTGTCTACTATCTGGTTAATCTTGGGTGTCTACTACGAGTTTCATGTTGGGTGGAAATAAACATTAAAGGAGCCATTATCTGTATTTTTTAATTGAAGCTATTATCTGCTTGCTATCATTGGTTTTGGGTCTATCCACATTTTGCTACCATCACTCTGACGTCTATGCACTCCTTACATAATATCACTATGTTTTATTCCTATGCATGTCAATTATTGTACACAATGGTACCGAACATGTAGAGCAAAAGCGGCGACCTTTGCATGGCAATAAAATTTCATGCAGACATTGCGCCATGGCCGACGAAAAAGCAACCCCCTCCCCCCATTCCAAACGGTAATCAAGAGGAAGATAAGAGTTCAGAGGGGGATTCAGAGGGAGCAGACCACTCCTATTTACCCCCTGAGGTCTTTTGCTCTAACTTGGCATGCTGATGTTGATCATATCATGCATATGGTGCCTTGCATTGCTTAATTTATACATTAAATATGGCATCTGCTTAGTTTAGACATGCATTGTGTGAATGCCATCTGTTTAGTTTCTATATCATATATGTGAATCATGTAATGCCATCTTGTTTAGCCAGGCTTCATATATGTGAATTTTCCAATGCCATCCTGGTTAGCCAGTCATCTTATATGTGAATTACATCATGCCATCCTTTTTAATTATGTATTAAATTTCTCAACAATTTTAGTACATTCAATTACTCTTCCCGTGCATCGGCCATTCGACACAGTCATGGAAAAATCTGGAGTGAAACAAGGTCTTCAGAGCAGACAATGCTAACTGACGAAGAGCATGTCTTGCTGGTTAGGGATAGCTCCTCAGAGGAGGATTCAGAGACAGATGACCGGTCCTATCCCCCTCAACGTGCATGCTCTAACTTGGCAGGGTTACATTGCTCATATCATGCATATGGTGTCTTGCATTGGCATGTCATTTGCTTAATTTAGACATGCTTTGTGTGAATGCCACCTGTTTAGTGTCTAATTACCATATGTGAATTTTTGCAATGCCATCTTGTTGCAAGACATTAAATATGTGAATTATGCAATGCTATCTTGTTGCAAGGCATTATGTATGTGAATTTTGCAATGCCATGCTGTTTAGCCAAGCGGCATATATGTGAATTATATCATGCCATCCTTTTTTGTATTACTGATTCGATTTGTTGACAATGTTTGTATATTCAACTGCTCTTCTTGTGCATCAACCATTTGAATTTGTGATGGAAATATTTGGAGTGAAAACAATGTCTTTAGAGCAGACAATGCTAGCTGCTGAAGCAGATATCTTGCTGGTTATAGATAGCTCCTTAGAGGAGGATTCAGAGGAAGATAACCAGTCCTATTCCCCCCATGAGGTGTATGGTCAAACTTGGTAGGGTTATATTACTCATATCATGCATATGTTGTCTTGCAATGCTTAGTTTTTACATCATATACACAATATTGAATGCCATCTACTTAGTTGACACATCATATATGCGGTTGCCTTCTGCTCACTTTCTTAGTATATAAATCATATATTTGAATTATATCATGCCATGATGTTTACATAGACAACATGTATCTGAATTATGGCATGTGAACCCATTTTATAAAGACATAATATAGTTATATCATCTCATCCTGTTTACATAGTCATCATATTTTGAATTATGTCATTCTATCTGTGAATTATATCATGCCATCATGTTTCCATCGATGGCATGTTTGTGAATTATGGCATGCCAACCACTTTAATAGACACTACGTATAGTTATATCATGTCATCCTATTACATATTCATCATATTTTGAAGTATGTCATTCTATCATGTTTATTTAGCCATCATACATGTGAAATTGTGTCATGCTATCCTGTTTAATTAGCCATCATATATGTGAAATTATGTCATGCTATCTTGTTTGGTTAGGCAACATAAATGTGAATTATTTCATGCCCTGTTTTCTTCCCTACTGTTCGTTGCACCTGTCTATCTTACAATGTTTGTACATTCAATTACTTTTCTTGTTTATCAGCCATTTGAATTGGAGGGGGTGATGGCAGTATCTATGGGAGTAAAAACACGGTCTTCAGAAAAGATCGTGCTACCTGTCGATGTAGATTGAACCACAGTTGTACTTGCCCAAGAACCAGCCCCACCACAGATAACCTAGACTCACGCAGATTGTACTCCTACTCAGTTAGACAGAGAACCAGCTACACCCCTTCTAGCCCCAACCCCAGCAGATAGTAACCCAGTTCTAGTTGACACAACACCGTCTCCACCACAGAGCACCCAAACACGAGCAGTTAGTAAGGCCACTGCAGTGCCCAAAGCACGAGGACCACCACTCCGAACCCCAAGTCAATGCTTAAAGCAGAAGAAGAATTGTTCTCAGGTCAGGTTCCGTAGCTATGGTTCATACTCTTTTGCTCTTGCATCACTGTATTTACTCATACCAACTAATTTCCAATTTGAAGGATGCAATGAAACTCTAATGGTGCAACAGGTATGTTTTAAACCTGTTTCTTTAACGTGTTTGCTGTTGTAAGTTGCTCTTTGTTGATTTCAGTTTCAATTGAACAAACAATATTGTTCTCATGCCATGCACATTACAAGTGTTTGTTATTGATGTGTAGTTTCCCACACTTATATTTCTGTCTATGCTGATTTGTCTTAAATAGATATGATTTGAACCGTCTCTATCTTGATTTGGCAACATAAACTAGAATGATATAGACCATACAATGACCATACTATACATAGATATATGTTTGTTTCATGTTGTTATCCTATCCATCTTACTACTGAACTGGTTTACCAAAAGGAGTTTCATATACAACATGGTAAACCTGTGATGTGTCTATTTGTTTCTCTTTTAGAATGCGGACAAAATAAAGGAAGTAATGCAGATAAGGTTCAAGATAGTGAGACATCCCTGTTTGTCTCCAACAACGTTGATAAAAACTATATTGAAGACACTGAGACAACCCCAAAGTCCTGTCTTGATGTAGTGTTCGTGTTACTGGCCACTATCGTTGGCACCAGCTCTTCAAACTTGCTGCCTGAATCAATTCAGCTTCTTGAGTCTCAACTTCACGTTGAAATACAATGATCAGATGTTCTGCGACAGGAAGCCAAAGGACTGAGGAAGTCCCTACAGAATTCAGATGCATACTTTCTGGTGCAATAGCAAGTGCTGGAGGATTTAAACGCCAAACAAGAGAAAGCTAATAAGCTTGCTAAGCGTCTTGCCAGCATGGTGGAAACCTAGGATATTGTTTCCTGAGCTCTTGTGAAGTGGTGTCAGTGCTGGACTTGTTTTGTTGCGGTGTTTATTTGCACTGGTTGCCAACTTTGACAACCAGTGTATGTAATATGCTTCTTTGTTCCCCATATTTGCACTGGTGGCGAACTTTGATGCCCAGTGGATGTAATATGTGTAATAGCCGTGATGGCCTAGCTAAAGTTGCTTACTTATTTATTTCCTTGTTGTCTTGTTTATTTGTTTGCTTGTAGTCAGGTTAGTTCTTTTTCCGTGGTTTGCTAGTGGCCGTAATAACCTATTTTTTAAAACTTGGCCACAATAAACATGGGCTACATATCTACTGTAGTGACCATGGGCCTCCTATGGGCCATAGAAACAATGGGCCATCTACGGACTGTACAATTAATGGGCCTTCTACGGGCCGTATGATCGATTGGCCAAACATGGGCCAATAACTGACCGCATTATGGGCCGTAAATGGGCTAGAGTTCGAATTGTCCGTTCATGGGCCGACCATAACGGGCCGTCGTTAACGGCCGTATTTGATAACGCTATGAAAACGTCCCAACGGATTAACGAACCACAAACGGGGCGACATTAACCACGGGCTGAATTTGCCCCACAACCGGAATAGGCTAGTAATGGACCGTAAGTAATCAAATACTGCAAAATGGGCCCTGAGAAGGCCGAAAGATAACACAGGCTGGAAACGGCCCAATGGAATAATGGGCCGTTAATGGGTATAAAGCGATACACTTTTCATTATGGGCCAGTTTCACCACGGGCCGTTAATGGGCTAAGAGTTACAAAGGGCTTCATATGGGCCAAATGACGTCATGGGCCATACATGGGCCGGAAGTTACAATGGGCCGGAATCATATTGGATGACCGAGATGACGCTACTGGGCCTAATTCGGATAGGCCATAATGGTTCGTGAGTTAGCGGGTTGTAAATGGGCTATATGCGAAGATGCCGTTAGCAGGCTTTTCATGGGCCGGCCCGCTACCTTTTGACTAAGTCAAATCGGCCGGCCTTTTCACCGAAATGGGCCTCTGTAGGGCCGTGCCACGTCTCGACGTATCATAGGCGCCTCCTGTCCAATGAGTGGATGACATCTGTCCCAACGCTGAGCTGACACGTGGATCCTCCGGCGAATGAGAATTTTTACACGTGGAAAATCCCCATTGCTCGGGGCAGTTAATGGGTTATCAAATCGAAACCGGAACCCGATAGCATAATGGCGACACATTACGGTGGATGCCACGTGTCGGTTACCCTTGACGAAAACACTTCTATGATGCGCCATTTATCGTCATGGAAGTGGACACTTCCGTGATGATAATTTTGGTATGGTCATGGAATACTTCTACAACAGAACATGTATGACTATCTATTCTGTCATAAAATCATCATGAATGTACATGCATGACTGAAAACATGACCTACTATGACAAACACGCATCATCACGGAAGTGTATTTTTTGTAGTGTTCGTTGGAGACCAACAAGGATAACTGGTGCGCGTCAGTGCCATACAAACGTTTTTAACCCCTTTCCGCGACGACATTTGGTACCGTCGCCAAGTGAGTGTGGGCAATAGGGGGGTCCTTCCCACACGACCCAGAAACCGTTGGGGATAGGGAGCCAAGATGCATATATAGTACTCCTACTCGTTTGTGCTTGCATTGCCATCGCAGTCGGTATTCTGTGGTGCTACGTTTACGATGCGCGACCCATCACAAACAGTTCACTATTATAGAATGTGTATGATAAGCTTACAATCACACACATTCGCTTGTCCCAAACCGTATGCGATAACTAATTAAGAAGATTAGCTAATCGTCGTACAAGTGTCGCATAGGATTACGAAAGGTCGAACCATTGTAACATCGTCCTACATGACAACTATCGCGCACGCTATTCTGTGGTGCAACATTTACGATGCATACTTCATCAGAAACAGTTCATGGTTGGAAATCGTGTACGATAAGGCAACTATCACAAACGTTTAGTTTACCCGCACCATTCGTGAAATTATCTGACATCGCACACGCTTTGCAAACGACAACTGTGTGCATGCTTGCACACGTTTCCTCTCTGTGAACCGTCTCGGATTATGGTGTATATCATAAACGTTTGTGTTTTACCAATCGTGTGTGCCGTAATGACCTGGAGAGCGTAATTTCACCGTAATTTAATTACTGCTATTTCAAATTGTACCGGATATGAATTTGAATTTGAATTTGAATGTATGCTATAGCTTTATTCATATCCATCAGGTTCAAACAAACAATGCATTATTCAATTCATAGGTACATATGTTCAAGAATTACATAAGAACCAAATAAAGAATGATGAACCACAGTTGTATACTTGTACTATTAAAGACGGTAAAGAAAGAGGCGAAATACATTCTGGTTGCTGAACAAGGTGAAGCAGAATGCCCATATTGTGCCCTCCTCCATGCAGAAGGCACGGACGACTCTAGTCCAACCCCTTGTGATGGCCGACCGCCCATCCTTCACGGTCTTCATGAAAACATCTAGATAATCATTGTGTTGTGGTAGAAATACTTTAACTTTTGCATGCCCACAAGTCATGTAGTTTGAGAGGTAATCTTGAGTAAACTGCTTTGGCAACCACTGCAAAGGAAAAAGATTCAGACATTGTCATCTAATACAACTCTTTATGGGCAGTAAAAAGAAGGCTGCAGAGTTCTTACTTACCATCCTGAAGTTCACTGTTGTCTTGGATAAAGTGTAAACAAATTGTTTAATTTCCGTCTTTGGACCCATTTTACTAACAATCTTTATCAGCTTCCTCACTTGATACTGGTTCATCGATATCTCATTGCCCCATACGCTGAAAGGGTCGAAGCGCGGATATCTACCAATGACATATGTACCTAAAAGCACCAAGTTAATATTAGAAGCTAAACATCAATTGCACAATGAAGTAGTACAACACTCTTTTATAATATCTTATAACATCCAATATACTCACATATTGGATGAATTAACATCTTATATTATGGGCCGGAAGGAGTTTATTGCATTCTTACAAATTATCGGCTGATTAACTACTATTGTATCCATGGGTTACCGTTAGTTTGAGCTAGTTCAGGCTCAAATGGCCCTAAAGTATATCTAAACATGAGTGCTAGTTTGAGCTAGTTGCATCTATAGCCCACCCAAAAAAACTATTTAACTCAAGGGTGCTAATTGGAGTTAGTTATCCTAGTGCTTTTATTGTCAATCTAGCCCTGCCATCCAAACAACTCTTTGGTGGATGTCGGGGGAAACGACACCTATGGGATCCCGGGGAATCCCTTCTACGGTTGGCGGGGTGTGGAGCTGCGCAAAGAGCAAGTCTAAAAGATCAGCGCGAGGGAATTTTTACCCAGGTTCGGGCCGCAAACGATGCGTAAAACCCTAGTCCTGCTTGTCTATGTTTATTTGGTGTTCTTGAGCTCTTGAACTAGTTGCGATGCATGCCCAGTCCAAAAAGCATGAATCCTTCCACAGTACGCCTCGGGCCTCCTTTTATATTTCAAAGGGGTCACCACAATGGCACACGGGAGGTGGAATGTGTCTAAAGTGTACAAGTAGGACAAACACATTTAATGCGCTGCCTACGTGTCCTCTTACTTTATTGGGGACGACAATGAAGCTCGTCCCGTCTGTTGACGCCTCGCCTTGCTTCAACGCGCGTGCAAGCTGACGAGGCATGCAGCGCCATGCTGGCTGGCTGGTTGCTGAGCTGGTGCGGTGGCAGGGTCTTCACAAAGATCAGCATGACACCACGCAGGTGCTTTCCTATTTGGCGGGCTGGTTGCCACATCAGAACGGGCGCGAGGCAGCGAAACGTTGGTGGGTGCGGGCCTGGCCTTGGCCCCGCAGAAGCCACCGGCAAGGGTCTTGCCCGGGTCTCGCACGCGTCCCTGGCAGGGATCTTGCCGGGGGTCTTCGTCTGTCCCCCGCAAGGGTCTTGTCGGGGGTCTTTGCTTGTCCCCGGCAAGGCTCTTGCCGGGGGTCTTCGCCTTTTCGTTTCTCTCTAGATTCGCAGGCCTTTGGTCTTCTCAAAGATCTGCATGCCACCATGCAGGCGCCCCCGAGTCATGGTTTTGATGTTGTCGATGGTGTGAGAACTCTCAGGCTCAAGGGTGGCGGTCTTGCTGGTGTTGGGCAAGTCGCCCAGTCAAGGCTCTTGCCAGGGCTATGTAGGCCTCCCTGGCAAGGGTGTTGTCGGGGGAAATCCATCTTGCCCCTTCGCTCTTCATGCTTTTGGCTTGAGCACTGCCTTGGCAGTCTTGTACCTTTGCTTCCTCTGCCCCGCCCAGCATGGCAGCAGGTGTGGCTACAACTGCCCGTGCACAAGTAAAGGGGTACAGAAAGGCCCCTACTTTTGTACACCGATAGGAGCCCCCGGGTCTGGGCCACACATAAGCGCGAAGCTTTGTTGGGCCAGGCCTAGAACGGTGCGCGGGCACGCGTGGCAGAGTTTCAACTGCGGAAACTCCTTCGCCAGTTGCACTTCCCACGACCCGCATTGAGTGCGTGATGTGGGGGTTATGTGTGGGACGGTTGTAGCGTGCTTGCGTCACCTCATGGTGAATAGTAAAGAGGCGGACCGCGTCTTTACCATAAAAAGAGGAAGCTACAGGGGCACGGCTCATTTACAAAGTGGACTCGAGTCGTGGCCTTTATGGCAACCGCGTCCCACGATCACGGGGTGGAAAATGGTCATCCCACTTGTCTTCTTGATTCCGGCCCACCCACCACGTGTCCCCCATGCCTCAGGGAGGGTAGGTGGCGGATACGGAGGGCACGGGCCTTAACACCGAGGCGGGAAACCGGGCATCACTGATTGGAGCAGCGGGTCGGTCTTGATTCCCTGCGCCTCTGGTGGCCGGATTGGTCGAGTGGGGCGGCCGCCCTTAGGTTGGGGGGGCGAGCCCCAGCCTTGCCCCTCTCTAAAAGGGGGAGAGGGGCAGCGTTCTCCTGCATTCATCTCC
This sequence comes from Triticum aestivum, assembly GCF_018294505.1. Lineage (NCBI taxonomy): Eukaryota > Viridiplantae > Streptophyta > Magnoliopsida > Poales > Poaceae > Triticum > Triticum aestivum. Next base: position 183,526,062 of record NC_057805.1, on the reverse strand, counting down.
TTCCAGCTTGATCTCTTTCTTCCCTTCGGCATGGTGAGAGGGCGCGTCGGCGCTCCAATGGCGGCGACGAGGGCTTCTCCTCGACAGCGTGGCCCCCTCCTCCAGAGCTCATGGCAGCAGAGCCCGCTACGAGAGGGAGAGGGAGGGGGCGAGGCCGAGGCCGCCGCGGCGCTCGGGGGAGAGGAGGATGGGGTGGCGCACCGGCTGCGCTTCCGCCAGCGGCTCTTCCCCCAATGGAGGGCCATGTCGGAGACCAGCCCCGCGAGTTCTTCATCAGGCTATACAAGCCAGTGTGCGGTCACCTTCGCCTCCCCACCCCGTTCGCTCGGGTAATGGAGCTCGACCCGCCACAGGCCTTGAGGCTGCACATGAGGGGCTGCGGGAACGGCGGCATGTGGGTCGACGTTGACTTCCCCGCCCCTCACATGATGTATCTCCGCCGTGGGTGGAGGACCTTTGCCCGGGCTCATAGCCTGTCGGAGGGGCTCGTTCTCCATTTCAAATTAATGGAGAACGGCCTGCTCTCCGTCAAGGTCTTCGGGCACTTGGGAACCCGCTTAAGGTGCTGCGCAGAGAACTCCACCAACAATGAAATGTCCTCCTCGGGCGATAGTGACGAGGAGGACAACGACAGCAACGACGAGGGTAGCGGGCGGGAGGACGCCAATTCCGACTCCGGCTGACCATCGGCGGCAGCACCGTCATCCGCATCGCCCTCCTCCCTCGGCCACGCGCCTTGCTGAGGGTCATCCCCGCCATGCTCTCCATCAACACATTCCCCGTTGCTCCTTCTTTGCCATCACCTGCCGCACCTGGGAGGAAAGGGGCAAGATCGGAGATCCCGGGGCACTTATCTTTCTTTTAACTTGTAAGCATTTGCCAAATCTTAATTTCTAAGTAATGTAATCTCTCTAGCCCATGCTTGTGTCCTGTAACATTCGTACTTGTATCAGCATGTCAATGAAAAAAGACCAGCCTTGCCGGGAACCCGTGCACGTATAAGTTCGTGCAGAGGCGAAATGCCCCCTTAATGCAAATAAATGAGTCCTCATGGCAAGCTGTCCTGCCGGTGCCCTCTGCGCCTGCCAGAGAATCACATCTGCCGGGTTACAGACAAAGGGTCCAGCCCCTCGTCAATCTCCTTTTAGCAAGGGCTACTACGACCATTCCGACCGAAGGAGCGTTCTGGCTAGGGATGGGAGCACCCGAGTTTTAAAAGAGAGTTCCGAGGTTTTCTAATTCACAAGTCACAGGTTACGAACACGAATGGGCAAGAGGTAAACTTTATCTATTTGGTTTGCCGGGGATCGCCGTGCCGGGCAGTCTTCTCAACTTCTTGCCGGAGGCGGGTCCTTGGCGGGATCGAGCATCCCTGCCGTGGCTGGAAAGAAGAGAGGGCAAGAGCATGGAACCTTGGCGGTCCATTAACATTTCATTGAATCAAAAAGCAGTACAATATCCTGGACAAGCATGCATATACGTATACACATAAACATGCAAATCAACGGGAAACTGTACATACTAAGGGATTTCTTTCCCTGACTGTGCAGAGGGTCTGCGCCTGGCTCTGTACATAGGGTTACATGCCTTGCCGGCAAGGCTAGTACAAAAGGGGGTCGCCGTGGCTCCCGGCAACTACGCCTTAGGGGTAAAACTTGGGAAGATGGTCGATATTCCAAGAATTGCCTACCGGAATGCCATCTTCGGTCTCCAGGCGGACTGCGCCGGGCCTGGTGACTCGTATTACCCGATAAGGGCCTTCCCACTTTGGCGTCAAATTGTTTGAAATCTTGGCGGATTGGATTCGCCGAAGAACAAGGTCGCCTTCCTCAACGCTTCGGGCGTGAACCTTGCGGCTATGATAGCGACGCAAGGCTTGCTGGTAGCGAGCGACTCGCACAGTAGCCTGAAGACGATCTTCCTCAATGAGCGTCGCGTCAACTTGGCGCAACTTCTCATGCTCAAGCTCATCATAAGCGAGCACTTGAGGTGACCCGTATATGAGTGCCGTGGGGAGAACTGTTTCTGCCCCGTATACCAGGGAAAAGTGTGTCTGGCCAGTGGCTCGATTTGGTGTCGTTCTGATCGATCAAAGAACCGTTGGCAATTCATCAATCTAGCACCTTCCGCATTTGTGTAGCCTATCAAAAGTTCTGGTCTTGAGGCCTCGCAACACTTCTGCATTCGCCCTCTCAGCCTAGCCATTACTTCTGGGTGGGCAACAGAAGCAAAACAAGCCATGCCGCCGAGGTCTTGGATGTACTCCATGAAGGTGCGGCTCGTGAACTGCGTGCCGTTGTCGGTGATGACTCTACTCAGCACACCAAAACGGCAGATTAGTCCCTTGAAGAACTTGACGGCTGATTGTGCTGTCACCTTTCTCACCGGTTCCACCTCTGGCCACTTTGTGAACTTGTCGATCGTGATATACATGTACTCAAAGCCCCCCACAGCATGAGGCAAGGGGCGCAGTATGTCAAGCCCCTAGACCGAAAATGGCAAGGAAAGAGAGATTGTTTGAAGGCTTGGGCTGGCTGATGAAGCTCCTTCGAATGGAACTGGCACACTTCACACTTGGTTACTAGTGCAGTTGCATCCTGGAGAGCGGTGGGCCAGAAGAAACCTTGCCGGAACGCTTTTCCGGCAAGGGCTCTTGACCCTATGTGGGAGCCACACATGCCTCCATGTATCTCTGCCAATAGCTTCAGTCTGTCCTCCTGAGGAATGCACTTCAATTTCACGCCGTTCGGTCTCCTTCTGTATAGGGCATCATCCACAAACTAGTACATGCTGGACCAACGACCTACTTTGTCTGCCTCTTCGTGTTCCTCGGGGAGTTCCCCTATTTGGAGGAAATGGACGGTGCGCTGCGCCCATGCTGGAGCCTGGGGCTCGACGGCAAGGACTAAAGGCTCATCTTCGGCCATAGGGGCTGCTACCTCTAGGCTCAAGGCTTAGGGCCACACCGGAGGTGCTGCTCCCCAGCAAGCTTAGGGCGCCCGGCAATGTCCTTGCCGGCGGCTCCTGGGAGCTCAGCGGGAAAGTACTTGCAGGGGCCTGCCTTCCTTCGTTTGTTCTGTCCTTCTGATGGCTCAACGGATGGCTGGGTTAATTGAAGCACAAAGGTACCTGGTTCGACATGCAACTTGAGGGCAACGCGTTTCGACAAGTGATCGGCAATGATGTTCTCTGCTCGGGGAACATGCTCTACTTGTAGACCATCAAAACGCTCCTCCAACTTCCTCACCTCATCCACATAGGCCTCCATCAACGGGCTCTGGTAATCCTTGTTAACTTGCTTGATGGCGAGCTGTGAATCACCTCTAATGATGAGCTTCCGGATTCCGATGTCTGCCGCGATGCTGAGACCGACAAGTAATCCCTCGTACTCCGCCGTGTTGTTTGTTGACTTTTCTCAAGGAAAGTGCATCTGGACTACGTACTTGAGGTGCTCTCCTGTGGGTGCGACGAGTAGCACGCCGGCACCAGCACCTTGCAACGAGAAAGCTCCATCAAAGTACATAATCCAATCACAGCTCGTCTCCTTGCCGGGAAGGGTGGTCTCTTGAATCTCTTCGGCGGGTGTTGAGGTCCATTCTGCTATGAACTCTGCCAAGGCTCGGCTCTTGATTGTTGAAGTACTTTCAAAGTTGAGGCCAAAGCTGGACAGTTCCAACGCCCACTCCACGATCCTCCCGGTTGCATATGGGTTGTGCAAGATCCATTGCAAAGGGAGGCGGGTGACGAAGGTGATCTCATGCGCTTGGAAATAGTGACGCAGCTTTCTCGAGGCCATAAGGAGGCCGAAAAGGAGCTTCTGCATACCAGAATATCTTGATCTAGCCCCGTGCAAGAGGGAACTGACAAAATAAACTGGGCGCCGCACCACCTTCTTCTTCTTCTGTTCAACTTCGCCCACCTGCGCAGACTCTGTCTTGCCGGGACCAGGCCTTGCCGGGGGTTCCGCCTTGCCAGCATCAGGCCCTGCCGGGGAGAGCTGCAACCCATCATCTGACGGCTCCCTACTACTGCCGCTTCTTCCTCAAATTCTCTCTGTTCCACTAGCGCATCACTGACCACTTGGTTCATCGCTGCTAGATATAGCAGCAACGGCTCTTGCGGTTTAGGTGCGACTAGTATCGGCGTGGAGGAGAGGTACCCCTTCAAATCTTGCAGCGCTGCCTCTGCCACCGGAGTCCATTTCATTGGACCCGCCTTTTTCAAAACTTTGAAAAAGGGGAGGGCGCGCTCAGCAGATTTGGAGATGAACCTACTTAGAGCGGCAACGCAGCCGGCGAGCCTACGGACGTCTTTGACCCGTCTTGGCACTTCAATCTGCTCAATCGCTTTGATCTTGTCGCGATTTGCTTTGATTCCATGTTGAGACACAAAGAACCCAAGAAGTTTGCCGGATGGGACGCCGAACACGCACTTCTCTGGGTTGAGTTTGAGGTTGATTTTGCGCAGGTTGGCAAATGTTTCCTCCAGATCCTGCACGAGCGTGGCCTTGTCCTTGGTTTTGACTATTATATTATCCATATAAGCTTTCATATTTCTATGCAGCTGGGGCTCAAAACCAATTTGGACTGCTCGGGAAAATGTCGAACCAGCGCTTTTCAACCCGAAAGGCATCCGTACAAAACAGTATGTACCACATGGGGTGATGAACGCAGTCCTTTCTTCGTCTTCCTTCACCATGTAGATCTGGTGGTATCCTGAGTAGGTGTCGAGGAACGACAGTAGGTCACACCCAGCAGTGGAGTCAACTATCTGGTTAATGCACGGCAGAGGGAAAGGATCCTTTGGACATGCCTTATTGATATCTGTGTAGTCAATACACAGCCTCTATTTCCCATTTGCCTTACGCACTACCATTGGGTTGGCCGACCACGTGGGGTGTAGCACTCCTCTGACCAAGCTTGCCCCCTCCAACTTCCTGATCTCCTCGATGATGAACTCTTGTCGCTCCAAAGCATGCTTCCTGACCTTCTGCTTGACGGGCCGTGCATGGGGACAGACAGCAAGGTGGTGCTCAATCACCTCCCCGGGAACGCCGGGGATGTCGGATGCTTGCCATGCAAACACGTAAACATTCACCCGCAGGAAGGCGACGAGCACGCTTTCCTATTTACTGTCAAGGGTGGAGCTTATGGTAAAAGCTCCACCCGTGCCATCCTCCTTGACGGGCACCTTCTTGGTTTCTGTTGGGGCCACCTTGGACCTCTTGCTCCCACTGGCGGAGCTCTCTGGCACGTCCTTAACGGGAAAGCGGCGCTCCGAAGAGGCGCTTTTGCCGGAGGAGGTGCAGGAGTTCTTGCCGGGGTCAGAAGTCTTGCTGGAAGGGGCCTTTCCGGGAGGGGCAGAGGCCTTGCCGGTTTTCTTCCCTCCCCGGGACTCAGCGGCAGGAACAAGTGCCTTGGCGGTAGTCGCTGCAACTACCTCCCGGTAGAGTAGGTCGGCGCAGATAAGCGCGTCTTTCTTGTCGGAGGGGACGGTGATGATGCTCATCGGCCCGGGCATCTTCAACGTGTTGTAGGCGTAATGATGCCGCCATAAACTTGGTCAGCGCTGGGCGGCGTAGGATCCCATTATAGGGCAAGGGGATCTTGGCAACATCAAAAACAATCTTCTCCGTCCTATGGTTCAGCTCGCCCCCAAATGTGATGGGCAACATGACCTTACCCTTCGGCTGACTCCTCCCCAGGTTGACCCCTTGAAACGTGCCCGTCTCTTCGAGATCTCCATCGGGGATTTGCAACCTCTCGATCACGAAGGGCGAGATCAAGTTCAGACCGGCCCCACCGTCAACTAGCCCTTTCGTCACCTTGAGGTTGCGTATTGTTGGCGAAACCTACAATGTCAACCACCCGACCGCTGTTGTGCGATCAGGGTGATCCTCGGTATCAAAAATGATAGGCGTGTTGGACCACTTTAGTGGCCTCTGGGCTTCGAATGATGGCTCCGCCACAGCGACTTCACGTGCCCACTGCTTCAGTTGGCGGTGAGAGGTGTGCAACGAGGGGCCACCATCGACGCACATGGCGTCCGTAGCTTTCTGGATCTCGTGCTCGCCGGACTCATCGTCCTCATCACGATCATTGTCTCCTCCTTCTTGTCGCAACCCCGAGCAGGCCTCTCTTGTTGATTATCCTTGTCGCGGTGACCTCCTCGACCACCATGCTTCTTTCCGAACCCCTCAGCACAATCCTGGCCCTTCTCCTTGTCACGCCTCTCATACTCGGCTTTCTGCTTCTCTGCAAGCAGCTCAACCTGCCGGCAATTCTGGTGGTCATGGCCCTTGGTGCGATGGATCTTGCAGTACTGCTTGTCGGAGCCTCCTGACTTGTTAGCAGCCGCCAAGGCCCGACAGGCAGCGCACCCGGCATCATCCTTGCCGGGGCCATCAACCTTGCCCTTCTCGGCGGCGCCGGGGTCGCCGGATCCCTCGACGGCGAGAACGGTCTTACCCTTATGCTTCCTATTGCGGCGTCGGCCCTTCTTTGTCGGGGCGACATCGTCTTCGTCTGTGGAGTCGGTTTCCGTGCCGGCATCTTCACCAGGGTACTTCCTTCCTTCTTCAGCCCGAGCACATCTATCAGCCAGAACATAAAGCTCGACTACATCCTTAACCTTGTTCATCGCCAGCTCCTCACGCATCTTGCGGTTGCGCACATTCTGATGGAATGCACTGATGACAGCGGCGGGATGAACATGTGGGATGTTGTACTGCACACGGCTGAACCTTTGAATGTACTTGTGCAGGGTTTCGCCGTCCTTCCGGGGGATGACATGCAAATCACTCGCCTGGCCAGGAGCTTGGTGGCCTCCGGTAAAGGCGCCAACAAACTCGTGGAACAGATTCGACCAAGAAGAAATGGAATCCACTGGCAAGTGCATCAACCATGACATGACATTGGGCTTAAGTGCCAACGGGAAGTAGGCAAGCACCTTGTCGTCGCGAGCCCCGGCAACTTGCATCGAGATAGTGTAGATGCTGAGGAACTCCGGCGGATGAGTCTTGCCGTTGTACTTCTCTCCAACCTTGGGCTTGAATGTGCGGTGGGTGGGCCACTAGAACTGCCGCTGCTCACGGGTAAAGGCTGGACAACCCACCTTGTAAGGTAGGTCACCGGAACCTCCCGACGCTGGCCAGTCCACAGAGGGCCCTGCACGCCTATCTGACTGATGGCGCGTTTCCCGCCGCTGCTCGATAGTGGTCCGAGCGTCCTCCTGAGCTCGTTCCCGTAGAACTTGACGTTGGTCGCAACGGGCTCGCGGGTCAGACTACGCCGTGGAAACGTTGTCGTGGGCATCGGCCCGACGAGCCGGCGACTACTGTTGTGGGCGTGGGAGTGCACCATCGTCGCAGCGTCTCCGGTCCTTTCACCGCCGGCGTGTACCGGCTCGACAGAGCGCCGACACGTAGGTCCCGCTGGTCGCGGTTCATCTTTATTGGCGAAGCTGATGAGGCTCCTAATGGTGTCTCTCCACACATCGAGCTTCTCCGCAGTAGGAGGGAAGTCGAGGAGCAGTTGCACACGCACCAATGCTTCCGCTGGCGTGGGTGGCGGCGAAAGCTGCATGGACCGTGACGTGCTCCGACTTCTAACCACGTTAGAAGGAGCTCTATCACGGTCCCGCAGTCCCACGCCATTTCCGCCAGCGTCTGGGTGCGCATGCTGGCCCGGTGCGTCTTGAGAGGGACGCAAGGGGCTCTTCCCGCGGCGGCGCCCGGGGGCACTGACGTCGCGGCATTGCTCGTCACGCACGACCTGGGAAGGTCGCGGCGCGGGCACCGGCTGGGGCGTCCTGGAGGTTGCCGCCGCTCGTGGGCAGCACGACGCCGCCCCTGGACCCAGTGGCGTGCGGCTCGTTGTCTTGGGCAAAAACGACGCCGCTCACCTGGCTCAAGTTGCCAGAGTGTCGTGGATGCTCGTACGCCATGCCTCGGCCACCATTGTCACGCCCAAGATGCGACCCTATCCTAAAGGAACACGAAGGTCCCACCAAGGATAGAAGCGCATCTTGAAGACGCTTTTGCAAGGTGGATATCATTACATCAACATTACAGAATGTTTGGGGATACATACAAGGCATACCAATGCCGCTAGAATACATCAATACATCATACATAAGCTCAACATCCGACTACGGATGAAACATAAACAGTAACTCAAACGACATCCACCCTGCTAGCCCAGGCTGCCGACCTGGAACCTATCCCCTGATCGAAGAAGAAGCAGAAGAACTCCAAAACAAGTAACATCGCTCTCGCGTCATGATCATCGCAAAACCTGTACCTGCAACTGGTGTTGTAGTAATCTGTGAGCCACGAGGACTCAGCAATCCCATTACCATGGGTATCAAGACTAGCAAAGCTTAAAGGGTATGGAAAGGATAAGTGGTGAGGTTGCAGCAGCGACTAAGCATGTATGGTGGCTAACTTACGCAAATAAGAGCGAGAAGAGAAGCAAAGGAACGGTCGTGAAACTAGCAATGATCAAGAAGTGATCCTGAACTCCTACTTACGGCAAACATTACCCATAAACCGTGTTCACTTCCCGGACTCCGCCGAGAAGAGACCATCACCGCTACACACACGGTTGATGCGTTTTAATTAAGGTCAAGTGTCAAGTTCTCTACAACCGGATATTAACAAATTCCCATCTGCCACATAACCGCGGGCACGGCTTTCGAAAGATAATACCCTGCAGGGGTGTCCCAACTTAGCCCATTATAAGCTCTCATGGTCAACGAAGGATATTCCTTCTCCCGGGAAGACCCGATCAGTCTCGGAATCCCGGTTACAAGACATTTCGACGATGGTAAAACAAAACCAGCAAAGCCGCCCGATGTGCCGACAATCCCGATAGGAGCTGCACATATCTCGTTCTCAGGGCAACACCGGATAAGCGAAGCGTACAAGTACCGACGTAACCCAAGTTGCCAAGGGATGGTCCCACACGGTGCTCTAATTTGGACCAACACTCCGAGGAGCACTGGCCCGGGGGGGGGGGTATAATAAGATGACCCTCGAGAGCGCGACTCCCAAGGGAAAAATGCTAGGTGAGGCAAATGTAAAACCAAGGTTGGGCCTTGCTGGAAGAGTTTTATTCAAAGCGAACTATCAAGGGGGTCCCATAAATCACCCAACCGTGTAAGGAACGCAAACTCCAGGAACATAACACCGGTATGACGGAAACTAGGGCGGCAAGAGTGGAACAAAACACCAGGCATAAGGCCGAGCCTTCCACCCTTTACCAAGTATATAGATGCATTAATAATATAAGAGATATTGTGATATCCCAACATAAACATAATTCAACATGGAGCAATCTTCATCTTCACCTGCAACTAACAACGCTATAAGAGGGGCTGAGCAAAGCGGTAACATAGCCAAACAACGGTTTGCTAGGAATGGTGACAAAGGTTAGAGGTTCATGGCAATTTGGGAGGCTTGAGGAGCAAGTGATGAGGTAGCGCAGCAAAGCGATAGAACGAAGCAACTAGCATAGCAATGATAGTAATGAGATCCAAGGTGACGGTCATCTTGCCTGAAATCCCGCTAGGAAGAAGAACGAGTCCATGAAGAAGATGAAGCCACGAAGACGAACGAATCCTCACGATCGCAACGACACGGGAACTATCGAAAAGAAGCACACAACATGGTAAACACACCACACATAAACAAGGCATGATGCTCAACCAAGTATGATGCATGACAAGGCGATATGAAGCTACTCATGACGAGAGATGATGCATACAAGAGCAACACATCAAGGCAAGTTTAAATGAGGCCGGAAACAATAAATAACAATTTCGGTAAGTCCTCATATGCAATTTTCGAAATTGGTCCAGAACTGAATAAACATTAAGTTGAAGTTGTTAAACAGCAAGTTAAGATGCACCACGATGATCTACACGAAAATCTAGTCAAGTTACATATAAAGTTCATTAGATTCGGAGCTACGGCCTAGAAGATATGAGCAAAACAAGTTAAACATGGCATTGATGCAAAATGGATGCAAACATCAAGCAAACACCTCAAAACAAGGATACAACATGATAATATGAAACTACATGCAAATGTAAACAAGTTACATATAGAGCATGCTCGAAACGGAGCAACGGTGCAACACATACACTCCAAACAAGACATAGCAACAATCTGCCCAAAACAGCAACAAGGCATAGTGCAAGCATCAAAACAATATGCTACAATAACTGAACATGAAAACAAAAGGCATGGACATGATGTACAGGTAAAGCACAACAAAACGTGAACACTGAGCTATCTCCAGAAATCACTAGAACATGCTCAAAAGGACCTGGCCAGATTGCAAATAATAACAGGTTCACAGACTTAGCAGAATTACTGGACATGACAGGAATAACATCAGGTAGCAATGTTCGGAGCACAAAATCAACATGCTACATGAACTTAATATGGAAAAAAGACATGGAATGGATCTACTAAATTCCTATGACAAAAGTCCCTTACTGACCATAAGCTAAAAAGGCACATAAGATATGATGGCAACCATGTAAACATAGCAAGTTTCGTTAACAGGTTTCAGACCTAGCAGAAAACAGAGCATGGCAGAAACAATAATATGAAGGCATATTTGTGAGTTTGATGCAGTCACCACAAAGCAATTCATGACAAAACAAGCATACCTACAGCAAGACGGCATGCTAATGAAGCTATCCATGGCAAGAACAAGTACATAGCATGTATGAAACAACTACAATAAGCTTGGCAAAATTCAATAACACGTAAACAATCTGCCAGAAATATTTTATAGCAAAAGTAGAGCAAGATTGAGTCATGCTATGGCACTCCATAATTGCAAACAAGGGCAGGAATGGATCAATTACAACAATATCTACAAAACATCCTTACTGAACATCTCCAAAATATGCATGGATATCTCGGTAGCCACATGGATACATAGCAACAAAATATCAGCAGTCCCAGACTTGGAGAAATCACCGAGTCCCTGAAATCAGAAACATTACGGAGCCTAGTTTGCATGCTTGTGCTAGTCACCACAGAGATCAAAAAAATACATGGCATACACCTCTGTAAATACGGCATGGCATAGAACAAAACACATGTAGAGCTCATGCTCATAAGATGCAGAGATTAAATGCAACAAAAATAACAAATCACCAAGTTCTGATAAGTAACAGCAGATAACAGCAACTAGCACTCTTGCAACAATAATCTGGGCATCAAGATGGACTCAAATTAACATGGCACAATGGAAAAAAATGAAGAGCATCACGAGACGAACAATTTGACATATTACACGCGCGAAACGGAGCTATATGCAAAGAGTTATGATGCGATGAACATGGCAAGATATTGTAACAGAAAATGACTTGAGAGGATTTCGAGAGAGGGGAAAAGTCAACCTCCGGTGTTGACTGGATCGGGATATGGATCGGGGCGCACGGCGGCTGAAGCTTCTCCGGCGAGGGGCCGACCGGAGTTGGGGAAGATCCGGCGGCGGAGGGAGTCGGGGCCGGAGGAGTGGGTCGGCGGGGAGGCAGCACCTGCGGCGACGAGGTCCGGCGGGCGCGGGGGCTCGGGCGCCCGCGGGAGGCGGCGACCCGGGGGCAAGGCAGACGGGCGGACGGCGGGCGAACGGGGCACGGCGGCGGCGGGACCCGCGTGCGCGGGCGGTGGGAGGCGAGGGCGCGCTCGGGCGGCGGCGTCGGCGCACGGGCCGGGCGGGCCAGACGGCGGAGGCGGCGGGGAGTGCCACATGGCGGGCGGCCACTGCCCCGGGGCGGCGGCGCGAAGCGTCCGTTGGCGGGCGGACATGTCCGGCGCGGAGAGGAGAAGATTTTTAGGGTTTGGACTGTGGGATTTCGGGGGGAGTGCATATTTATAGGTAGAGGGAGCTAGGAGAGTCCAAACGGGGTGCGGTTTTCGCCCACGCGATCGTGATCGAACGACCGAGACCATGGCGGAGACTTAGAGGGGTTTTGGGGCTGTTTGAAGAGGGTTTTGCTGCAACACCCAAACGGACTTTGCAGTTACCCGGTTAACCATTGGAGCACCAAACGACCTCCAAATGGAACGAAACTTGACCGGTGGTCTCCCGGTGGTATACCAAGGCCACTTGACAAGCCTCGGTCCATTCCGAGAACATTCCACACCCGCTCACGATAAGAAACTAGAGGAGTGCGCCGGAGGAGATAGGAGTGCCGGATTGCAAAACGGACAACGGGGAAAATGCTCGGATGCATGAGACAAACACGTATGCAAATGCAATGCACATGATGACATGATATGAAATGCAGATGATGACATGGCAAAAGGCAACACGCAAACAGATGACAAGGCAAGGACGGCGAATAACTGGCAGACACCTGGCGCATCGGATCCGGGGCGTTACAACCATCCACGGCCACCCCGTTGCCCGCCCGTGCTGGTACGGGCGGTTCGGATCTAGACGAACCGATCGCTGTGATCGCCTTCTTCTTGGGAGCCATGGCAATGAAGAAGTCGATGCACTAGCTTCTAGACTAGATTTTCACAACCTCAGCGCCCCTACCCTGGCGCGCCAAAGATGTCGGGGAAAACGACACCTATAGGATCCCGGGGAATCCCTTCTACGGTTGGCGGGGCGTGGAGCTGCACAAAGAGCAGGTCTAAAAGATAAGCGCGAGGGAATTTTTACCCAGCTTCGGTCCTCAAACGATGCGTAAAACCCTAGTCCCCCTTGTCTGTGTTTATTTAGTGTTCTTGAGCTCTTGAACTAGCTGCGGTGCATGCCCAGTCCAAAAAGTCCGAATCCTTCCACAGTATGCCCCGGGCCTCCTTTTATATGTCAAAGGGGTCGCTACAGTGGCACACATGAGATGGAAAGTGTCTACAGTGTACATGTCTATCACCTGGCACCGTAGGACAAACACATTTAATGCGCTACCAACATGCCCTCTTACTTTATCAGGTACGACAACGAAGCTCGTCCCGTCCATCGCCGCCTCGCCTTGCTTCGACGCGCGTCCAAGCTGGCGAGGCATGCAGCGCCATGCTGGCTGGCTGGTTGCTAAGCTGGTGCGGTGGCAGCGTCTTCACGAAGATCTGCATGCCACCACGCAGGTGCTTGACTGGTTGGCCTAGAAGTTGCATGCTGCCATGCAGGCGCTTGCCTAGTTGGCGGGCTGGTTGCCACATCGGAACGGGCGTGGGGCAGCGAAACGTTGGCGGGTGCGAGCCTGGCCTCACCCCGCAGAAGCCCCCGGCAAGGGTCTTGCCGGGGTCTCACGGGCGTCCCCAGCAAGGATCTTGCCGGGGGTCTTCGTCTGTCCCCGGTAAGGGTCTTGCCGGGGGTCTTCACCTGTCCCCGGCAAGGCTCTTGCCGGGGGCCTTCGCCTTCTGGTTTCTCTCTAGATTCGCAGGCCTTTGGTCTTCACAAAGATCTGCATGCCACCACGCAGGCGCCCCCGTGTTGGGGAACGTAGTATTTCAAAATTTTCCTACGATCACGCAAGATCCATTTAGGAGAAGCATAGTAACGAGCGGGGAGAGTGTGTTCACGTACCCTCGTAGACCAAAAGCGGAAGCGTTTAGTAACGCGGTTGATGTAGTCGAACGTCTTCGTGATCCCACCGATCAAGTACTCAACGCACGGCACCTCCGCGATCTGCACACGTTCAGCTCGGTGACGTCCCTCGAACTCTAGATCCAGCTGAGGTCGAGGGAGAGTTTTGCCAGCACGACGACAATGTGACCGAGGTGGAAAACTGTGGAGGGGGGCACCGTAGACGGCTAAAGATCAACTTGTGTGTCTATGGGGTGCCCCCCTCCCCCGTATATAAAGGAGGGGAGGAGGAGTCCGGCCGCCCACAAGGGGCGCGCCAAGGGGGGAGGAATCCTACTCCTAGTAGGAGTAGCTTTCCCCCTTTCGTAGTCCAAGTAGGAGAACGGGGGAAGGAGGAGGAGGAGAGAAGGAAGCAGGGGGGCGCCGCCCCTTCCCCTTGTCCAATTCGGATTGGGGCAAGGGGGGCACGCGCCACCTCCTGGCCAGCCCTCTCTCTTCTCCACTAAGGCCCATGAGGCTCAATAGATTCCGGGGGGGGGGGGGGGTGTTCCGGTAACCCCCGGTACTCCGAAATTTATCCGATACGACCCGAACCATTCTGGTCTCCGAATATAGCCTTCCAATATATGAATCTTTATGTATCGACCATTTCGAGACTCCTCGTCATGTCCGTGATCTCATCCAGGACTCCGAACAACCTTTGGTACATCAAATCACATAAACTCATAATACCAACCGTCATCGAACGTTAAGCGTGCGGACCCTACGGGTTCGAGAACTATGTAGACATGACCGAGACACATCTCTGGTCAATAACCAATAGCGGAACCTGGATGCTCATATTGGCTCCTACATATCCTACGAAGATCTTTATCGATAAAACCGTATAACAACATACATTGTTCCCTTTGTCATCGGTATGTTACTTGCCCGAGATTTAATCGTCGATATCATCATACCTAGTTCAATCTCATTACCGGCAAGTTTCTTTACTCATTCCGTAATGCATCATCCTGCAACTAACTTATTAGTCACATTGCTTGGAAGGCTTATAGTGATGTGTATTACCGAGAGGGCCTAGAGATACCTCTGCGACAATCAGAGTGACAGATCCTAATCTCGATCTATGCCAACTCAACAAACACCATCAGAGACACCTGTAGAGCATCTTTATAATCACCCAGTTACGTTATGATGTTTGACAGCACACTAAGTGTTCCTCCGGTATTCGGGAGTTGCATAATCTCATAGTCATTGGAACATGTATAAGTCATGAAGAAATCAATAGCAATAAACCAAACGATCATAGTGCTAAGCTAACGGATGGGTCTTATCCATCACATCATTCTCTAATGATGTGATCCCGTTCATCAAATGACAACACATGTCTATGGCTAGGAAACTTAACCATCTTTGATTAATGAGCTAGTCTAGTAGAGGCATACTAGGGACACTCTGTTTGTCTATGTATTCACACATGTACTAAGTTTCCAATTAATACAATTCTAGCATGAATAATAAAAATTTATCATGATATAAGGAAATATAAATAACAACTTTATTATTGCCTCTAGGGCATATTTCCTTCAGTCTCCCACTTGCACTAGAGTCAATAATCTAGTTCACATCGCCATGTGATTTATGTCACATCCCTAGCTTCTAGTGCTTCCTAGTGTTTCCACCTTGCTTGCATCATGTTTAACTTTCATGGAAATTCTAAATGGGGATGTTCAAACCCTAGCACCAAATGAATTCAACTAGGTTCAAATAAAAAAATATTTTCAATGAACCCAAAATGCCCTGCAGAAAAGTTCATCATTTTTGAATTGGCTAAAAACCTCTTCCAAAAATGGTGCACATATTTCTCGGACATTCTGGATTTTTGAATTAATCCATATTGTATTTGAATTGGGGCATTTAAATTCTATAAATAGTTGAAATGTTCTAATAATGGTGAAACTAGTTGAGGGCTCTTGCAAATAATTTCAAAAGTGCCCACAAATATTTTCAGCATTTTACAAAATGGTTTGGTATTTTATTACTAAATCAAAACAGATAAAAGAATAGAAAAACAGAAACAAAATTAGAAAAGGGTAGATACTCACCTGGCCACCTATAGCAGCAACCCAGCAGGCAGGGCCAGCCCACTGGCCCCTCTGCCAGTCATCCTCCACCTCCTCCCAGTGAGCGGGAGGGCGCGTGCTCGCCGCGCGCTGGCACACGCACGGCCACCTCCTGCTTCTACAGATGCAGCAGAGGCTCCTGAAGCCACCACGCACCCACCCCCGACCCCCTCGCCTCTTGCTCATCCTCGTCCCCTCCTCTAGCCCCCTCTCTCTTGCAGCTAAGCGCCACCCGGGCGTAGCCGTCGCAGCCGCTCGTTGCCCGCGCGCCCACCGCCGTCGTTTTGCCTCGCCGTCATGCCCAGAACCTCCGCCATCCTCCGCCACATCTCCACGTCGAGTTCCACAAGCTCGGACGGCTTGTGAAGCCGCCATCATCGCCATCTTCGTCCTCGGATGCCCGAGATCGCCGTCGCCGCTCCGTCGTCTCCAGCACCTCCTCAAGCCCGCTAAGACCGCCATCCGACGCACTGTGAGCCCCTGAGTTTTTCCCCTCTAACCCCGCACCCATTTGCTTGATGTAGCATCGTTCCCCGCCATGCCAAAGCTCGCCACCGCCGGCAATGGCGCCGCCGTGGCTAGAGCCCACCAACGCCGCGTCTGAGGGCATCACCGTGCTCAGCGCAGCTCTACGAGCACAGATCACCCGCTCGCTGCTCCTGGCATGCCCTGAAACACCGAACCCGAGCTCGGCCAAGCTCCGGCCGCCGCTAACGCTCGTCGCCAGCCACTTTCCGGCCACCCCGGCATCACCCGCCACCACCACTAGAAGCGCCGCAACGCCAAGAACCCGTAGAGTCCTCCCGCGCACCAAACCGTCGTCGGAGTAGCGATTCCGGCGTGCCTCCGCCGTCTGTCAAAGTCACCAGCGGCTAATCCTCGGCCGCGCCGACGTGGCCGCGTGATTAGTGCTAATCACTGGTAGCTAACCACCCCACAGCCACTGACAGTGGGCCCCGCAGCGAGTCAAACCATGATTCAACACGGGATTAGCGCCTCTGTCTCTGACCAGTGGGCCCAACAAGTCATGTTTGACCTGGACCGGGTCAGTTGACCCGCTGACATCACTATTGACCTTGCTGACGCCATAAAGCTTTTCTGGCATTTTCAATAACTAGGAAATTCCAGAAAATAGTTAAAACTTCTAAAAATCATAGAAAATAATCTATAACTCAGATTGAAAAGATTTATATATGTAAAATGTTAAAAAAATCCAAGAATCTGTTTGTGGCATTTTCATGCATGTTTGAACAACTTACAGCCACTGTTTTTGACAATTTGAATAAATGGCATTTTAAATGTCCCATGTGGAGTTTGAATTTGAACCTAGTGTTCAAACCAACTCCATTTAAATTGTTGCTAGTTGCATGAGCTCAAATCAAAGCATATTGCCATGTCACATTCATGCATCATATTGTTGCGTCACATTGATTGTGTTTCTTCTCTATTGCCGGTATTAGTCCACTCTCAGTAGACGTTGTTCCGACGATGAGTTCGATGACACCGATGAAGAGATATAATATCTTCAGAAGTGCCAGGCAAGCAAAACCCTCTGGTTCATTCCGATACAATCCCACTCTCTCGCTCCTGCTCTCTTCTACTGCATTAGGACAACAACGATTCAACTGTTACATGCTGCGGTAGTTGAACCCCTTTCCTCTGCATGACCTGTCACTGCCACAGTAAATTGATGAAACCCACTAGCATGAGTAGGAGTTGTTTGAGCCCTGTTGTGCCAACTCATTCATGCTTGTTTGTCATGCCTGCTATTGCTTATAGTTGTGTCAGGTCTGATTCATTGGGGATGAATTGGAAAGTTGTGAACATGTCCTACTGTTCAAAGCTAAGCGTGTGAACACAATTTGGTAAAGGTAGCGATGAGAGGCCATGTAGGAGTACATGGTGGGTTGTCCCATTAAAACCATCCTCAGGAACTGAGTTCTGTGTTTGTGATCCATGAACAACTAATACCACACATTGGGCTCCGGGCACTCCAAGCTCTCTCAACTTATTAACCAACCTGATCTCTGTCCGGGAGTTGCAACTAGTTTCTGGTGTTTGTAGGTAGTGCTAGTAGTCTACCAAGTGGCACCCGGTACATGTGGGCTTGGGACAGACTAGGTGCAGTGGCACGGTGTACCAAGCGTCGCCCGTTTGGTGGGCTTGGGAACCTTGCTTACATCGTTTGGGGCCGTGAGCGACACCCCGGCCGGATCTCCTTGCGGCTGGAACCCGAATAGGCGATAAACCTGGACTAGAGACTTGTGTGGTTAGTCAGGTCATGGCCGACTCCCTCGCCAGGCTTCCGCTTTAAGGTTGCCGAGATACACGACGTGTACATGGTGGTAACTGGCGAGAGCGTGTGTGAAGAAGTACACCCCTGCAGGGTTAACATCATCTATTCGAATAGCCGCGCCCGCGGTAAAGGACTTCTGGGTTGCCTGTACAGTTCATAGATAACTTGAAGTGGATACTCTAAAATGCGCGAGATAAGCGTGAGTGCTATGGATGGCGTTCTCGTAGGGAGACGGGAGCTGATCCATAGTCGTGTATTGATTTGGTGAATATGTGGACTCGTGTGCGCCACCTCAAAAGAGTTACTTGCAGTCGTAGTTCAGGATAGCCACTGAGTCAAAGCTGGCTTGCTGCTGTTAAACTCCACCACCCCCTTAGTTGATACTGATGCATATGTAGATAGTTCTGATGTAAGTCTTGATGGGTACATTTGTACTCACGTTTGCTTAATTTATGTTTTTGCAGATAGACTTCAGTCTCACTAGTAGTTCCGCGTGGAATTCGACGTTTAGGTTGTTACCTCAGCTACGATCTTGTGCCCTCGGCAGGGTCTTGTAGATAGTCAGGCTTCTCAGCCTTTTTCATTTATAGTTGTCTATACTCAGACAAGTTAAGCTTCCGCATGTGCTTATTGCTTGTATGACTTGAATGCTAGATCATCAGAACCATGTTTGTAATATCTGGCTCCTCGGAGCCTAATGAATAAATACTTTGAGTCATAGAGTTTTATTGTGATGCCATGTTGTATTTGTTCATATCGAGCATATTGTGTGTATGTTATTGAAATGCTTGGTATGTGTGGGATCCGACTAACTAGTTGTTCATTCTTGGTAGCCTCTCTTACTAGTAAATGTCTCCTAGTGCTTCCACTGAGCCATGGTAGCCTGCTACTGCTCCGGAACACTTAGGCTGGCCGGCATGTGTCCTTCTTTGTTCCATTGTCTATTCCTTTGGGGAAATGTCACGCGGTGTCTACCAGAGTCCTGTTAGCCTACTACAGCCCGGATTCTCTGGAGTCCTGTTAGCCCAGCTGCTACATCCCGGATTCACTCGCTGATGACCGACACGTTCGTTGCGGGGTCATGTATGCCTGTCCCTGTAAGTTAGTGCCACTTTGGGTTTACGACTAGTCATGTCGGCCTGGGTTCTTTGTCATATGGATGCTAGCGACACTATCATATACGTGAGCCAAAATGCGCAAACGGTCCCGGGCCAGGTAAGGTGGCACCCGTGGGAATACCGTGCGTGAGGCCGCAAAGTGATATGATGTGTTACATGCTAGATCGGTGTGACTTAGGATCGAGGTCCTGACAGCTTTGGTATCAGAGCCTGACTGCCTGTAGGATTACCAAGCCAAACTGGTCGAAGTTGAGTCTAGAAATGCTTTAGTTATATAAGGGAATTGATTGTGGAAGGGAACGTAAGGCTCTTTTTACTCCTTTCCCTTATGCCCTTCTGATCCGAGTCATCCTATCTTTCCTACGGGGTTAAGGAATTAGGCTTCTCATCTTTCTATCAGGATCACATGTTACTAATCCGTAGACTTATAGCAATGATGGATTCAAGTCCCAGTTCAGCTCCTACTACTTTGGTGTGTTCATAGCCGGCCTCAGAACCTTGATATTGTGATGTTGAGCGGTTATGCCACCATTTTGCAGGATGTCTCAAATCTTTTTGAGCATTTACAGCCGTTATGCTGTCCGAGTCATCCCAGATTTCTAAATAGTCTTGATGCATTTGCAACCCCCTTCTTCCGTTCCGGATGTTCCTTTGGGCCAGATTAACCACACTAACTAGTGCGTCGAGGTACTCTATTGCCACGACATATATGTTGCAACTATTATTATGACTCTAGGTGTCTTAGAGAATCACGTACTAATCTAGCCATGTTTTGTGTTCCCAGTGTGATGATTCTGGCCGTCATTCTTGAAAGCATCCCGTGATGCCATTTAGTTGGTAGGCATTCTATTCCTGGGTTTTTGAACCCGAGATTCACTCTACTTATCTCGTGTTGATAGTGTTTGCTAGTTCCTCTAGGATATTAGTAACCTTGTGATAGTCTTTGAGGTCCATGGTATATCATTCTTCCAAATACCATGGATCAATGTGGCAGAAGTTCTTTGAACCAAAAGATCACAATAGGAGTGCTCTTGATGTGTTCTTGATTCTATATTGTGAACCTGCCAGTCCTACCTTTCTGCATGGGTTATCCGGAAGAAACATGTTGAATCATGCTAACCGATGCATCTACAACTTAAAGAAATTATATGTTCCTCTGAGTTGTCCCTTTATAGTTGTATTCTGACCCTCTTGTATCAATTGTTGGTCAAGAATAGTTGTGCATTCATGTTATCGATGCCTATTATTCTTGTGGTCCGTCATGCCATTCTATTCCAGAATGACTAGGAGAAACAAACTCCAGTACCTTGTCCATTTCTAGGATTGGGTCAAAGCAGTTGTATTCCGCAGATCAAAATGCCAATCCAGCTTTTGTTCTATTCTACCCTAGAGCATTACACTCTTTATGTCAAGAAAGTCATAGGAATTGCACACCATCTTATGAATTCTTAGTGCAGTGATACTTCTCGCCATCATCGTTCATTCTTTGGTGTTATTGTAACCGGAATACCGACAATGAATTGTGATGTGTGAAATCAATACCCCTAGCGACCCCGTTGCTTGGTAGTTAATGGACAATACTCTCATTCTTAGTGTGCTGGTTATTGAGTCATCATCCTAAGAATGATCATGCTACCTAGTCCATATTTCCTGGTGCACTCTTCGATCAATGAGTTAGGATTGTGTCAATATCTCGCTCTTTTGATCATATCGTCTTGCCCTGAAAAGCAAGATTGTTCTCGAGTTTAATAACATATCGGTGGTTCGTGATTTTTGGAATATCTTCTTGAAAGTATCACCAGGTTGTCCCCTGACTGCTATGTTGAGCTCGTGATCTAGTTGGGTTCTTGTAAACCACCCATTCTCCAAGATTCTGTGTTGGATACCCTGAACTAGTTGGTTGAGCTAAACAACAACTTGGGGAGTTGGAAGATAAAAGCTTTGTCTAACTTAGTTCATTTCAAAGGGATATCTTTTGCATATGTGTGTTGAAGAAAGATGATATCTTCATCGACTGGTCCTCGTGATCAGTTGTTGGATCTAATGTCTTCTCAAAACTTTGATTTGAGTGTGGCTATCCTCAAATCAAATCAGAATCAATGATAATCATAATGTTGTCTTACTCGTGGTTGATTCCTCGAGCATACACCATTACATCTTTTGGTCTGACCAATGCTATCACTATGTTCATTTAATTGTGAAATTCCATCTATATGGAAGCCTGGATGAATTGTTGTCGAGCCCATCGACAACATCCTTATCTTCTCCATGATTTTGTTGGACATTAAGCTAGTGTGGGAAACTTTGTAAGCATTGCCTTTGTGTTCCATTCACGAGGTATATGTTCGGATGAAAGAAGAGACTTCCTCTAATTCACGTGCATTTGAATCAAGTTGCCGCCGTGAATTTGAGAAAGCTTATTTTTGCTTCCTTCGGAACCATCCCAAGTCGGTCATGCATATGTGCGAAGTATTCTATGGTTTGGAGACTTGCAACCTTCATTCTATATGTATCCCTAGCACACCAAGCCACTGATTGATTTGTTCAAGATAAAGGAGTCTATTCTAAAGTGTTAATCCTTTGGACTTCCGCGCGGAGACTTCGATATCATTAATTATGGTTCCCAACTAGAACTCGGTAGTGTTTTGTCGTAAGACTACTATGTGGTCATGCTTGTCTGGGACGGCGTGTTCACATTGGTGTAGCAGAACCAGCTCATGTTTTGGAGCATACTACCATAGTCCATTTCCTGAGAATCTCGCAATGTCATCTCGTCGGTTTGTGTTGCAAACTTTCTTTCCAGACACGTTGTCTGAATTATCCTGTTACCAATCAGATCTGAATCTCAGGCAGATATGATGGTTGGAACTTCTTCCAAGAACTATGATATATGTTCCAGTGAAGTGGACGGACCTAGCTGGAAGCACTATTATTGTAGTATATTGATTAAGCCGTTTGGTCACTCCCCATGAGGATCTCGCATTACTTATTCTAGAAGTTGATCCTTATGGATTCTTGAGCTCCGGAAGTCCGACCTTTACTTGATGACCATGTTGATAATTTAAGCATGATCGTGGTATCTAGTACATCAAGGAGAACATGAGAAGCAGAGTGCTAGATGTCTCTCGGTCGATCATCCAGGTTTTGTCTCCTTGGCATTGCTAAGGTAAAATCTGAGAAGGTGTTGTCTTCCTTTGCATCTGCATCGTCCATCACTATTCATCAGGGTAGTATGATGTGTTGCTAGGATCCTCGACACGGATGTTGGTAAGACCCTGATGAATATGGAAATGCTCAAGTTCTCGAGAGCATGCTCAGACACTAGGTTATATCCTCTGTATCAATTGGAATGTGCCTTCCGTTTGCCGAGTTGTCTTATAACTCTAGTTTCCTTTCCAAACTGACTATGCCATTCTTTCAAATTCCTTCGAACGATCAATTGTGATTTTCTTTAGGCTGGAATAGAGAGTTTCAATGATCTTTGTATCAAAATTAATTCTTTTTGCCGCTTAAGGGAATAATTCTATGAGTCACCTTCCCTAAGGTGTCACGTTACGGAATCATGGCAATTATCTCCTTGCTACTTTGAAATTCATGCTCCATCTTATTCAAGTGTGAAATTGTTGCCTACCAATCCGAATCTTCGTCGTCTACTTCTTCCCATTGCTCCTCATATGTGTTTTGCCTCTCAGCTCGAGAGATGTTATCATGTCTGATTCCATGAGTTGATCGTGAGTTGCTCGATCTTCAAGAAGACCGGTTCTTGTAGAGTTTCTTTTTTTCGCCATCATGTTGGATGAAGATCTCGAAGGCAAAGACATCAAAGATCAATATGATGCAATAATCAACATCTTTGAGAAGGGTAGTTGGATCATGAAGATTTTGATAGTTCGAGTCCCCTCTTCCTTTTACACTACACTTGAATCTCGGGATGAGATTCTTGTTTAGTGGGGGCGAGTTGTCACATCCCTAGCTTCTGGTGCTTCCTAGTGTTTGCATCTTTCTTGCATCATGTTTAACTTTCATGGAAATTTGAAATGGGGATGTTCAAACCCTAGCACCAAATGAATTCAACTAGGCTCAAATAAAAAATATATTTTCAATGAACCCAAAATGCCCTGCAGAAAACTTCATCATTTTTGAATTGGCTAAAAACCTCTTCCAAAAATGGTGCACATATTTCTCGGACATTCTGGATTTTTGAATTAATCCATATTGTATTTGAATTGGGGCATTTAAATTCTATAAATAGTTTAAATGTTCTAATAATGGTGAAACTAGTTGAGGGCTGTTGGAAATAATTTCAAAAGTGCCCACAAATATTTTCAGCATTTTACAGAATGGTTTGGTATTTTATTACTAAATCAAAACAGAGAAAAGAATAGAAAAACAGAAACAAAATTTGAAAAGGGCAGATACTCACCTGGCCTACCTCTAGCAGCAACCCAGCAGGCAGGCCCAGCCCACTGGCCCCTCTACCAGTCATCCTCCACCTCCTGCCAGTGGGCAGGAGGGCGCGTGCTCGCCGAGCGCTGGCACACGCGCGACCACCTCCTGCTTCTGCCAACGTAGGAAAGGCTCCTTAAGCAGCCACGCACCCACCCCCGACCCCCTCGCCTGTCGCTCGTACTCGTCCCCTCCTCTAGCCCCGTCTCTCTTGCAGCTAAGCGCCACCCGGGCGTAGCCGTCGCCGCCACTTGTTGCCCACACGCCCACCGTCGTCGTTCTGCCTCGCCGTCATGCCCATAACCTCCGCCATCCTCCGCCACATCTCCACGTCGAGTTCCACGAGCTCGGACGGCCTGTGAAGCCGCCATCATCGCCGTCTTCGTCCTCGGATGCCCGAGATCGCCATCGCCGCTCCGTCGTCTCCAGCCCCTCCTCAAGCCCGCTGAAACCGCCATCTGACACGCTGTGAGCCCCTGAGTTTTTCCCCTCTAACCCCGCACCCATTTGCTTAATGTAGCATCGTTCCCCGCCATGCCGAAGCTCGCCACCGCCGCCATGGCGCTGCTGTGGCTAGAGCCCACCCACGTCGCGTCTGAGGGCATCACCGTGCTCAGCACAGCTCTACGAGCCCAGATCACCCGCTCGCTGCTCCTGGCATGCCCTGAAACGCCGAACCCGAGCTCGGCCGAGCTCCGTCCGCCACTAACGCTCGTCGCCGGCCACTTTCCGGCCACCCCAGCATCACCCGCCGCCACCAGTAGAAGCGCGGCAACGCCAGGAACCCGTAGAGCCCTCCCGCACATCAAACCGTCGCCGGAGTAGCGATCCGGCATGCCTCCGCCGTCTGTCAAGGTTGCCGGCGGCTAATCCCCGGCCGCGCCGACGTGGCCGCGTGATTAGTGCTAATCACTGCCAGGTAACCACCCCACAGCCACTAATAGTGGGCCCCCGCAGCGAGTCAAAGCACGATTCAACACGGGATTAGGGCCTCTATCACTGACCAATGGGCCCGATAGGTCAGGTTTGACCTGGACCGGGTCAGTTGACCGGCTGACATCACTGTTGACCTTGCTGACGCCATAAAGCT
Source organism: Triticum aestivum (assembly GCF_018294505.1). Taxonomy (NCBI): domain Eukaryota; kingdom Viridiplantae; phylum Streptophyta; class Magnoliopsida; order Poales; family Poaceae; genus Triticum; species Triticum aestivum. Next base: position 183,501,430 of record NC_057805.1, on the reverse strand, counting down.
TTTCTGGCATTTTCAATAACTAGGAAATTCCAGAAAATAGTTAAAACTTCTAAAAATCATAGAAAATAATCTACAACTCAGATTGAAAAGATTTATATAGGAAAAATGATTAGAAAAATCCAAAGAATCTGTTTATGGCATTTCATGCATGTTTGAACAACTTACAGCCACTGTTTACGACAATTTGAATAAATGGCATTTTAAATGTCCCATGTGGAGTTTGAATTCGAACCTAGTAATCAAACCAACTCCATTTAAATCGTTGCAAGTTGCATGAGCTCAAATCACAGCATATTGCCATGTCACATTCATGCATAATATTATTGCATCGCATTGATTGTGTTTCTTCTCTATTGCCTGTATTTGTCCCTTCTCAGTAGACGTGGTTCCGAAGATGAGTTCGATGACACCGATGAAGAGATATACTATCTTCAGAAGTGCCAGGCAAGCAAAGCCCCGTTGTTCATTCCGATACAATCCCACTCTCTCGCTCCTGCTCTCTTTTACTGCATTAGGACAACAATGATTCAACTGTTACATGATGCGGTAGTTGAACCCCTTTCCTCTGCATGACCTTTCATTGCCATAGTAAATAGAGGAAACCCACTAGCATGAGTAGGAGTTGTTTGAGCCCTGATGTGCCTACTCATTCATGCTTGTTTATCATGCTTGCTTTTACTTATAGTTGTGTCAGGTCTGATTCATCGGGGATGAATTAGAAAGTTGTGAACATGTCCTACTGTTTAGAGCTAAGCGTGTGAACACGACTTGGTAAAGGTAGCGGTGAGAAGCCATGTAGGAGTACATGGTGGGTTGTCTCATTGAAACCGTCCTCAGGAACTGAGTTCTGTGTTTGTGATCCATGAACAGCTACTACCACACATTGGGCTCCGGGCACTCCAAGCTCTCTCGACTTATTACTCAACCTAATCTCTGTCCAGGAGTTGCAACTAGTTTGTGGTGTTTGTAGGTAGTGCTAGTAGTCTACCAAGTGGCACCCGGTACAGGTGGCCTTGGGACAGACTAGGTGCAGTGGCATGGTGTACCAAGCATCGCCTGTTTGGTGGGCTTGGGAACCCTGCTCACATTGTTTGGGGCCTTGAGCGACACCCCGGCCGGATCTCCTTGCGGATGGAACACGAATAGGTGATAAACCTAGACTAGAGACTTGTGTGGTTAGTCAGGTCGTGGCCGACTCCCTCGGCGGGCTTCCGCTTGAAGGTTGCTGAGATACACGACGTGTACATGATGGTAACTGGCGAGAGCGTGTGTGAAGAAGTACACCCCCTGCAGGGTTAACATCATCTATTCGAATAGCCGCGTCTGCAGTAAAGGACTTCTGGGTTGCTTGTACTGTTCATAGGTTGTTGGGGATCGTTGCAGAAATTAAAATTTTCTACGCATCATCAAGAACAATCTATGGAGTCTTCTAGCAACGAGAGGGATAGGAGTGCATCTACATACCCTTGTAGATCGCGAGCGGAAGCGTTCAAGTGAACGGGGTTGATGGAGTCGTACTCGTCGTGATCCGAATCACCGATGACCGAGCGCCGAACGGACGGCACCTCCGCGTTCAACACACGTACGGAGCAGCGATGTCTCCTCCTTCTTGATCCAGCAAGGGGGAGGAGAGGTTGATGGAGATCCAGCAGCACGACGGCGTGGTGGTGGAAGTAGCGGGAGTCCGACAGGGCTTCGCCAAGCGCTGCGGGAGGAGGGAGATGTGTCACGGGAGGGAGAGGGAGGCGCCAGGGCTTGGGTACTGCTGCCCTTCCTCCCCCCCTATATATAGGGCCCCTGGGGGCACCGGCCCTAGGAGATGCAATCTCCAAGGGGGGCGGCGGCCAAGGGGGGTGGCTTGCTCCCCAAGCCAAGTGGGGCGCCCCCCACCCCTAGGGTTTCCCACCCTAGGCGCAGGGGGAGGCCCAAGGGGGGCGCCCCAGCCCACCAGGGGCTTGTTCCCCTCCCACTTCAGCCCATGGGGCCCTCCGGGATTGGTGGCCCCACCCGGTGGACCCCCGGGACCCTTCCGGTGGTCCCGGTAGAATACCGGTGACCCCCGAAACTTTCCCGGTGGCCGAAACTGGACTTCCTATATATAATTCTTCACTTCCAGACCATTCCGGAACCCCTAATGACGTCCGGGATCTCATCCGGGACTCCGAACAACTTTCGGGTTACCGCATACTAGTATCTCTACAACCCTAGCGTCACCGAACCTTAAGTGTGTAGACCCTACGGGTTCGGGAGACATGCATACATGACCGAGACGACTCTCCGGTCAATAACCAACAGCGGGATCTGGATACCCATGTTGGCTCCCACATGTTCCATGATGATCTCATCGGATGAACCACGATGTCGAGGATTCAATCAATCCCGTATACAATTCCCTTTGTCAATCGGTACGTTACTTGCCCGGGATTCGATCGTCGGTATCCCTATACCTTGTTCAATCTCGTTACCGGCAAGTCACTTTACTCATACCGCAATGCATGATCCCGTGACCAGACACTTGGTCACATTGAGCTCATTATGATGATGCATTACCGAGTGGGCCCAGAGATACCTCTCCGTCATACGGAGTGACAAATCCCAGTCTCGATTCGTGCCAACCCAACAGACACTTTCGGAGATACCCGTAGTGCACCTTTATAGCCACCCAGTTACGTTGTGACGTTTGGCACACCCAAAGCACTCCTACGGTATCCAGGAGTTGCACAATCTCATGGTCTAAGGAAATGATACTTGACATTTGGAAAAGCTCTACAAACGAACTACACGATATTGTGCTATGCTTAGGATTGGGTCTTGTCCATCACATCATTCTCCTAATGATGTGATCCCGTTATCAATGACATCCAATGTCCATAGTCAGGAAACCATGACTATCTGTTGATCAACGAGCTAGTCAACTAGAGGCTCACTAGGGACATGTTGTGGTCTATGTATTCACACATGTATTACGATTTCCGGATAACACAATTATAGCATGAACAATAGACAATTATCATGAACAAGGAAATATAATAATAACCATTTTATTATTGCCTCTAGGGCATATTTCTAACATAGATAACTTGAAGTGGATACTCTAAAATGCGCAAGATAAGTGTGAGTGCTATGGATGGCGTTCTCGTAGGGAGACGGGAGTGGATTCATAGTGGTCTATTGATTTGGTGAATATGTGGACTCGTGTGCGCCACCTCAAAAGAGCTACTTGCAGTCGTAGTTCAGGATAGCCACTGAGTCAAAGCTGGCTTGCTGCTGTTAAACTCCACCACCCCCTTAGTTGATACCGATGCATATGTAGATAGTTCTGATGTAAGTCTTGCTGGGTACATTTGTACTCACGTTTGCTTAATTTATGTGTTTGCAGAGAGACTTCAGTCTCACTAGTAGTTTCGCGTGGACTTGGATGTTTAGGTTGTTACCTCAGCTATGATCTTGTGCCCTCGGCAGGGTCTTGTAGATAGTCAGGCTTCTCAGCCTTTTTCATTTATAGTTGTCTGTACTCAGACAAGTTAAGCTTCCACATGTGCTTATTGCTTGTATGACTTGAATGCTGGATCATCACAACCATGTTTGTAATATCTGGCTCCTCGGAGCCTAATGAATAAATACTTTGAGTCATAGAGTTTTATTGTGATGCCATGTTGTATTTGCACATATCGAGCATATTGTGTGTATGTTATTGAAATGCTTGGTATGTGTGGGATCCGACTACCTAGATGTTTATTCTTGGTAGCCTCTCTTACCGGGAAATGTCTCCTAGTGCTTCCACAGAGCCATGGTAGCTTGCTACTGCTCCGGAACACTTAGGCTGGCCGACATGTGTCCTTCTTCGTTCCTGTGTCTGTTCCTTCGGGGAAATGTCACGCGGTGTCTACCGGAGTCCTGTTAGCCTGCTACATCCCGGATTCTCTGGAGTCCTGTTAGCCCAGCTGCTACATCCCGGATTCACTCGCTGATGACCGACACGTTCGTTGCTGGGTCATGTATGCCTGTCCCTGTAAGTTAGTGCCACTTTGGGTTTACGACTAGTCATGTCGGCCTGGGTTCTTTGTCATATGGATGCGAGCGACTCTATCATATACGTGAGCCAAAAGGCACAAACGGTCTCGGGCCAGGTAAGGTGGCACCCGTGGGAATGCCGTGCGTCAGGCCGCAAAGTGATATGATGTGTTACATGCTAGATCGGTGTGACTAAGGATCGGGGTCCTGACAATGTGACACCAACAGTTCACATCACCATGTGATTAGTAGACATCGCCATGTGACTAATACCCAAAGGGTTTTACTAGAGTCAACAATCTAGTTCACATAGCTATGTGATTTAACACCCAAAGAGTACTAAGGTGTGATCAAGTTTTGCTTGTGAGAGAAGCTTAGTCAATGGGTCTGTCACATTCAGAGCCGTATGCATTTTGCAAATTTCTATGTCTACAATGGTCTGCATGGAGCTACTCTAGCTAATTGCTCCCACTTTCAATATGTATCCAGATTGAGACTTAGAGTCATCCGGATCAGTGTTAAAGCTTGCATCAGCGTAACTCTTTACGACGAACTCTTTATCACCTCCATAACCAAGAAATATCTCCTTCTTCCACTAAGGATAATTTTTGACCGTTGTCCAGTGATCCACTCCTGGATCACTATTGTACCCTCTTGCCAAACTCATGGTGAGGTTCACAATAGGTCTGGTACACAGCATAGCATACTAAATAGAACCTATGACTGAGTGTGGGGACCCCGACTCGTAAGTCGTGATCACCGAATGCACGTGTACAGTGATCCCAGAGATCAATGCTCACTGAACACACAGAAGCTGTATAACAAGAGTCTTACATCCATACATATCGTCTTACATCCATACATATCGTCTTACATAAATCATGACCATTATGCCAAGTCTCGAGTATAACTTCGCAGCGGAAATCTTTGTCGGTAACTTGGACCCATGCCATCTGCCTTAACCCTACAGGCATTCTGACTGGGAAGTGTCCTAGTTCGCACGATCGTCACCAAGAACTCTTCCTCGTATTCCTGTTCTTTCATGACTGGCCAATAAAATAACCAGTGGCAAGCCAATGAGTACTTTGAATGTACTTGCAAGCAACTTAAGAGTGATAATAGAATAAATATGCACGAGCCTAGTTCTAAATTGGCAGTTTTGCGGAAAGCTAGTTTTTCTCATGCAAGTATGATCAACATTTTATCAAGGATATGAATGCGTCTGCAACAAGTATCAGGAGGTTACAGACATCAACATCGGGATAGAGTTGTGAACAACTCATACTCAAGCTCATCGTGACTTCCTCACGAATCACGTCAACAGATTTACCAAACCGTTTTGTTTGTCAGAAACATATGGACATAGTCTAAGAAGCACCACCCAACTGTCCTTGACCGTTGACACGGCTATTCGAATAGTTTTACACTCTGCAGAGGTTGCACACTTTAACCATAAGATCCGGGGAACTTCCGTGTCATCCACGACCCGCGGTACCTCAAGTACCCGGGGTAAGAACCCGATCACTATCTTTCCCTAGACGATACTAACATAGAGTCCACTCGATTGGTAGCAGCCCCCGTGCCCAACAATTCAGACCTCAAAATTTGTGGAGCCATGCTCCCATATTCATC